>NW_025423386.1:2572376-2872376 GCF_020740685.1 Jaculus jaculus
CATAGTCTTCATTGAAAATGTGCAAAGTTCCTGTGAACAGAACATGAGAAAATTGTGGGATACACTTAAACGTCCTAGTATCGGAATCATTGGAATACCAGGAGAAGAATTTCCCAGACAAAAGGCATGGAGAACTTACTTAACACAATAATTGAAGAAAACTTCCCCCGTCTCTTAAAAGAAAGGCCCATCAAGATTGAAGAAGCAAACAGAACCCCTAACCGACTAGACCAAAGGAGAAACTCCGCAAGACATATTATCATTAAGACTCTAAACATTGACACCAAGGAAAATATCCTAAAATCAGCTAGGGAAAAACAGCACACCACTTTCAAAGGAAACCCCATCAGAATTACTTCAGCTTCTCAAAGCTAGAAGGGCCTGGAATAAAACTCTCCAAACGTTAAGAAACTATGGCTTCCAACCCAAACTACTCTACCCGGCAAAAGTCTCCCTTATAATAGATGGTGAAAGGAAAACTTTCCATGACAAAACTCAGCTTTACAATTATATGAACACAAAACCAAACCTACAGAAAGTACTCCAGGAAATCATCCACAGAGAAGAAACAAATAGCCAAACACAAATGCCTACAAGAAGCAGATCACAACAACCAAACCCAGAGTAGACAGAAAAAAAAAAAATAAATTCCATGGAAATGCCAATACACCTCTACCACCACAACATGGCAGGGATCAATCAAATCTCACAGTCATCACCCTAAACATTAATGGCCTTAATTCACCCATCAAGAGACACAAGCTAACAGGGTGGATCAAAAAATTAGACCCCTCAATCTGCTGCCTTCAAGAAACCCACCTTACCACTAAACACAGAAACCACCTCAGGGCAAAAGGGTGGAAAACAACATTCCAAGCAAATGGGGATATGAAACAAGCAGGTGTAGCTATATTAATATCAGATAAAATTGACTTCAAATGAAAAACAATCAAAAAAAGACAAAGAAGACTACTTCATACTTATCAAGGGAACAATCCATCAAGAGGATACTACAATCATAAATCTGTATGCACCAAACACAGGGGCACCACAGCTCATAAACAAAACCTACTTGACAATAAAACAGAAATAACCACCAACACCATCATAGCTGGGGACTTTAACACACTATTATCAGTAATAGACAGATCATCCAAACCTTAGCCCAACAGGGAAGTAAGAGAGCTCAACAAAACCATAGAGCACATAGACCTAACAGACATATGCAGAACTTTCCATCCCAAATCCACAGACTACATATTATTCTCAGCAGTCCATGTAACATTCTCTAAAGTAGACCATATACTGGGTCACAAAGACTGCCTCCATATATTTAGGAAAATGAACATAATTCCCTGCATGATGTCAGATCATAATGCTATATTCCTAGAAATCAACAAAACAAAACAAAACAAAAACCAACAAGAACCTGAACGGCAACTGGAAACTGAATAGGTCACTCTTAAACAATAAATGGATAGTGGATGAAATAAAAAATGAAATTGCAAAATTCCTGGAATTGAATGACAATGAGAACACATCAAACCAAACCTTATGGGACACAATGAAGGCAGTCCTCAGGGGAAAATTCATAGTACTCAATGCCTTCATAAAAAAAGACAGAAAGGTCCCAAATCAATACCCTAACTATCCACCTAAAGGCATTGGGAAAACAAGAAAAATCCAACCCAAAGAGCTCCAGAAGGAAAGAAATAATTAAAATCAGAGCAGAAATTAATGAATTGGAAACCAAGGAAAGAATTAAGGCAGTTGATAAATCAAGGAGCTGGTTCTTTGAGAAAATAAACAAGATTGACAAACCTCTGGCCAACTTGATCAAGCCAAAAAAGGAGAGACTCCAAATTAACAAAATTCAAAATGAAAAAGGAGAGATCACAACAGACATCAGTGAAATCTGCAAAATCATCAGGACTTATTTCAAAATCCTGTACTCCACAAAACTGGAAAATGTGGAGGAGATGGATAAATTCCTGGGTGCATATCATCTACCAAAGCGAAAATTAGGAAGTACATTCCATGATATAGGAATGGAAAAAGACTTCCTGAATAAAACCCCAGTTGCTCAAGTTCTTAAACAGTCACTCAACCATTGTGATCATATGAAGCTGAAGAGTTCTTTACAGACAAGCATATAATAAGCAAAGCCAATAGAATGCCCACAGAATGGGAGAAAATATTTGCAGGTTATCCAACTGATAGAGGCCTTATATCCAAAATTTACAAAAAATTCAAAAGTCTAAGCAATAAGAAGACAAAAACCCCACTCACAAAATGGGGCACAGTGTTAAACAGGCAATTCACAGAGGAAGAGATACAAATGGCAAACACACAATTGAGAAAATGTTCATCATCCCTAATCATCAGAGAAATGCAAATTAAAACAACTATGAGATTCCACCTTTCCCCAATAAGGATAGCCAACATCAAAAGGTTAAGGAAATTAAATGCTGGCGAGGATGTGGAGAAGCAGGGACACTCATTCACTGTTGGTGGGAATGCAGGATGGTACAACCACTTTGGAAAACAATATTGAGACTCCTGAAAAAGCTGACTATAGAAATACCAACAGATCCAGTTATACCATTACTGGGCATCTACCCTAAAACCTTCAAACCAAAAGCCAGAGAGATTTGCTCAACCATGTTTGTAGCAGCTCAATTCGTAATAGCTAAAAGCTGGAATCAACCCAGATGTCCATAATTAGAAGAATGGATAACTAAGATGTGGTATATCTACACAATGGAATTCTATACAGCAGTAAGAAAAAATGACATAAAGAAATTTGAAGAAAAATGGTTGAACCTGGAACACATCATTCTCAGTAAACTTACCCAATCACAGAAAAAAAATTGCCATATAGTCTCACTCATCTGCAACACCTAATCTGAATCTGCCCAAGATGCCTTACATACCCAGCAAGCACCTCATGGACTAGACTATATGATGGATGGGAGGGCGGGGAGGGAATCAAATGGTGGAAAACAGTAATCTGGACCCAACTGGCAATGGTACCATAAAATTCTACATCTTAAAGACAGACTAAATGGCTGAAGCTTCACTAGACCCTGAACCACAAGACACTGGAGAGGGTTGGATCAAAACTGACCTAAATCTCCTACATCTTCCCTCCCTCCCTTTCCCCCTCTCCCCTCTATCTCTTTCCCATCTAACTCTTGTATATTAGTTATCTTTTTCCTCAATTTCTCAGTGGACACTGACCTGTAACCCCCACTTCCAGCTTGGGCCTACCATCCACAATGAGCTTTTGATCAGAGAAACTTACAAGGTTTCCCAAAACAATGACAGACATCTGTCAGAGTACTTGATGACCCACCAAAGGCCAGTGGTAAGACCCTATTGCTGAAGACTCCATACGCAGCTGACCCGTAAAATGGAAGGACATGGCTGGAAGCTAGGAGAAAGTCAGTCCACAGACAGTCGCGTGTCTAGTGCCAGAAGGTGCTACGTAGGCCACTGGGGGAAATGACCAAGATCTGTCCAAGCAAAACATTGTTTAACCTAATTAGCAACAAATAACCGGATGTGATGCCCACAGAAATGCAATAGGGGTAAACAGCCATGGTGAGGAATCAATTGCTCTTGATTTGGCTAACTGATCCACTCAGTGGTACTAGACCCATAGCTGGAGCTGGGAAACAAGTCAGAACTATACCCAAACACAAGCCCACTCTACAATATCAAGCTACCATCAATTATGGGGTATAAGAGGGCCTCACCTATCATACTGTCTATCATAAAAGTAAGGGTTATCTCAATTTTCTGGTTGCTAACTTACTCATTGTTGGAGAATCTGCTTCTCTTTTCCAGATAGATGCAGATCCTAAGAAGAGAGCTGCCCCAACATACCTCAAAAGGGGCCCAACTGAAACTAAGGACAACTGGCAAAATAAGCAAGGGTGATGTTTTCCTGTGAACCGGATACCAGCACAAAGGGGAAGGAGACTCAACACAGAGAAAAATCAACTCCTACCAAATCAGAGAGCCAAAGCCTCAGAGGCCCCCAAAACCTCAGCAGTGAAGCAGACCAAAAATGAACCCAACATGGCTCAGGGAAATTTTGTGGAAGAGGGGGCAGAAAATATTTCAGAGTCACATGTTGGGTCATGATTTGCAGAGACATTTATCATACCAATAACTGTGGGCTAACTCTACAATGCACGACCCACTTTCATTAACAAGGAGGGTCTAATGGGAGGGGGTAGATCACAGATGAGCCTAAATAATGGTACCAAACTGCCTGTATTTACTGAAAAGAAAACTAATAAATTAAATTAAAAAAAAAAGTAAAGTGTACTCAGTGCTGTGACCACGTACCTGACAAGAAGCAGCTTAAGGAAGGAAAGGGAGTGTCTTCACTTACAGTTCCAGGGGTAGAGAAGCTAGTGTCAGAGAAGGCATGGAGACAGGAGAGGGAAGCCAACTTGTTTCCAAGCAAGTAGAGAGCAAACAGGAAGTGGGGCAGGGATATGAAACCTGTAAGCCTCAAAGAAACTCTTACAGCTGAGCAGTCTATGCACGCCTCCATCCCACTTGGACACTGTAGTATGTAGGCAGGAAAGAATGTTGAAGCACCCTAATTTCCTAAATATATGGTACATGGTAAGGGTGGGGAATGAGTAACTTACTATATAGTAGATTGCAGACATAATAAAGTACAAAATAATTAACTTGATTTTTGTGTTTTTTTTTAAATTAATTTTTTTATTAACAACTTTCATGTTTGTAAAAAAAAATACCCCATGGTAATGCCCTCCCTCCCCCACTTACTCCTTTGAAACTCCACTCTCCATCATACCCTCTCCTCATCTCAATCAGTCTCTCTTTTACTTTTGATGTCTTGATCTTGTCCTCCTCTTATGATGGTCTTATGCAGGTAGTGTCAAGCACTGTGAGGCTGTAGATACCCAGGCCATTTTATTTCTGGAGGGAGCATGTTGTAATTAAATTAAATTTCAAAAATATTTTATTTACTTCTTTTGAGAATGGGAAAGATAGATAAATAGATAGGCATATATGTAGATAGATGGGGGGGGGGGAGAATGGGCCACTAGGGCTCCTAACCACTGCAAATGAACTCCAGACCCATGCTTCACATTGTGCATCTGGCTTTATAGAAATGAAAACTTTATAAAATTAAATTCAATCCTTAAAAAATGGGCTGGAGAACTTGCCTAATGGCTACGATACTTGCTGGCAAAGCCAGTGGACCCAGGTTCAATTCCCCAGGACCCATATAAGCCAGATTCACATGGCACATGCACCTGGAGTTTGTGTACAGTAGCTGGATGCTCAGGCATGCCCATTCTGTCTCTCTGTCTCTCTCTTTCTCTGTCTCAAATAAATAAGCATCAAATCTTCATAGTTTTACCATTAAAATGCAAGTCACCTATCCACTGTTCTGCATAGCTCACAGCAGGAACTATTTTACAAACTTGGAAATAATGACACCAAACACACAGTGACAGAGATCATTTGGCCTCATGTATTTTTCACCCGAGAAATTTCTTGTCAGTTAATTGAATGAATCATGTTGTGCAAAAAAGCCTCATATTTTGCATTAGAGGTCTTGGGGTTGTGTTGTAGATCTTCTTGTTAAGCTGTCATCCACAGTAAGTTCATGCTTATGAGGACCTTGAGCTAAGTCATCTATACAGTGCTCTTGCTAAGACAAACCCTTCCACCAAGTTGCAGAATCTTCCTGATTAGCTAATGGCCATAAAAATAAAGCTAGCTGCAGAGTTTAGAGCAAATTTATAGATGTCATAAAAGTATATAGCCCTTGCCTTAAATAGCAAGGTATATATATATATATATATTTTTTTTTCTTTTAATACTTTATTCATAAGAAATTAACCACTTCTTGAACAGTAATTTGAATTCCTTGAATAGAAAAACTAAATGTAATGTCTTTTCCTGCAATATGTCATTTGATAGAAAGACAATAATGTTTAAGGCCTTCATACATTTAATGGATAATGGAGATTAGAACTTTTTTAAAATGATGAAATTTGTCCTTGAATAAAAGGACATTGCACTCAAATCACTATTCAATGTGTTTGTCTTGTGTGAACTTCCCAAACTATTTCTGTAAGAATCATTGACTGTTTGCCACCTCAGTAGGAATTCATAAAACTATATCTGTGAAAAAATTTTATTGTAGAAAGATAACTGATAAGTGTGGTTGTTTGATTCAGGTGTCTCCCATAAACTGAAGTGTTCTGAATGCTATGTTCCCAGCTGATGGGGACTTGGGAATTAAAGTCTCCTGGAGGGAGTGTATTGTTTTGGGGGTGGGCTTATGTGTGTTATAGCTAGTTTCCCCTTGTCAGTATTTCGTACATTCTCCTGATGCTATGGGCGTGCTCCTATGCTTATGTTGACCAAGAAGTTATATCTACCCTCTGCACATGCCTTCATTTCTCCCTGCCATCATGGACCTTCCTGCTTGAGCCTGTAAGCCAAAATAAAACTCTTTTTTCCATGCATTGTGAACCGGACTGCAGCAGTAAAGTGGTACCAAGGAGTGGAATTGCTGCTAGGAAACTATGTGGCTTTGGCCTTTTGAAGCTGATTTTCAAGAGGAATGTGGAAGGGTTTGAAACCTTAGACTAAGAGACGCCTTGCAGTGCTGTAAGTACAGCTTGATGGACTACTCTGGTCAGAACTGAAAACCTGAACACATTAAGAACTGTGGACCATGAGGTTTAGCATATTATGAGGGTGAGAAAGAGCTTTGCCTGAAATGTGCTACAAAAAGTTGTGTGGGAAGCTTGCTGTTATCCCCATGTCCTGAGAAGTTGTGCAGGGTTGCTTTGCATAGAAATAAACTGGTGTGAGCTGAGGGATATGACACAGAAAGAAAAATCTTTGGGTGAACTGTTGCCTGTTCAACTGCAATTGAGAGATTACAACTTTTGAGATTGGGCCATATGACCTGCACTGGAGCAACAGGAAGAATGTGGACTCTTGAAGGGGCCTCAGTGCTCAAGTAGTGTCCTATTCTTCAAAGTCTGCTTCATTCCCCCCTGGATTAACAAATTGCCACCCTACCTGGTATTGTGGAGTATAACAAAGGCAGCAAAGAGAGGGCCATTGAGTTTGCAACGTGATCTGTGTTTTGGAAATATCCATGGGCAGTGTTGCCTGCATGGAGAACTCATGGGGCCATGAGGATGAGCCATGGATTGCAGTGGAGACCCAGTGGAGGTGCTGGGAACATGAGATGGCTGCTAAGGGAAGCTGCCCACCCCAATGAAGTTTCCCAGGACTGTAAGTAGCCTAGCTGGAGGGGTGGAATTTGAATGCCAGAGAGTTGTTGCTGGTGGAAATTATTGTACTTGTTCTGGGCTCTGCTGGTGGGCAGAGAGTGCTGAGGAGGGACCAGGCCTGATGGTTCCTCCCAAGGGATTGAGGAAGAAGGTTGAAGTCAGATGACCCAGAATCTCTCCTAGTCACCAGAGAAAAACTGAGTCAGGAGTTTTGTGGAAGCAAGAACTCCCAGGAAGTTGCTTTCTTGTTGTAAGCAGTTGCATATATAATGTTGGGGACCAAGCCAGGGATTTTAGGATGGGGGCACAGAGAGTTAAGGGCCACTAGTAAACTGGCTATTGAAATGGCAATTCCAACTTCTATGTGCAGGTGGGAGGCAAGAAGCCATTAGGCATCTTGCTGAGTCATAGCTGGCCAGAGACAGCTTGCCAAACTTTAGCTAGGCTCAGGAAGTTCTACTAGGCCTTACGCCTGAGCCTTTCAGGGCCCAACATCGCCCCCTTTTGTTTTTGTAAGAGCATTAGTCACCATGGCCCCTGTCTTAGGTTGTCCCCCTCTGGAGATCTTACCTGTCATTGGGAACCAGGTGTTTAGCTCAGAGCATTAGTCACCATGACCCCTGTTGTCCCCCTCTGGGGATCTTAGCCAAGCACATCAGTCCATTACAAATTTCACCTTGATTAAACTCTCTGGACCTGGGTACCAGGACACAGGCAGCCCTTATGACAGTAGCCCAGTTCCAACAAAGTCCCCTGCAGTCTTTTCTTCCCCTTAGAAAGCTCATAAGCCAAGCCTCAAAGTTTAATGCTGTCTTCACTTAGCATTCTCAGATTCTCATCAGAATAGCCCATAAAACTTGGCTTACCACTCCAGAAGACACCTTCAGTTGCAAGCACCAAGTCTGTGCCTAGTCCTCCAAAACCAAGGTTCCAAAAGATCAACATCCACATAGTCAGGTTCATCTCAGTCCACTTATCAGATAGCTTCTGGTTCACTGAGATAAACATCCTAACCAGGCACAATTATGGAGGAATGGATATTTATTGAAGCTCACAGATCCAGAGGAAGTTCCATAATGGCAGAAAAAGCTGGCCTGCCTTCACAGGCCCAAGAAGAGAGAGAGAGAGAAGCACAAGCCTTGAGAAATACAAAAGCCGCTGGCAAACTGAAAGTGAAAGGAAAGAGAAAGGGAACGAAGAAATGTTGACAAGCAAGCACAGGTTATAGAAGCAAAGTTTAGTACATTAAATATGAAGATTGCCTTATAACTCTGAGGGTACGCTCACCTGCACATGTACATTCATTACCTCCTCAATGAATGCCTCCCAAGGGGCACTAGTCTGCTGGGTTCCCAGAGCCTCATGTTAGGCTCCAGATGCCGGGCTCCTCCAGCAGGCAGGTAGTGCTGTGTAAGGACCAGGCCCACTGGTTCCTCCCAAGGGATTGATGAAGAGGGTGGAGGTCAGACGACCCAGAATCTCTCCTAGTCACCCGAGAAAATCCACACTGAGTCGGGAGTCTTGTGGAAGCAGGAACTCACAGGAACTCGCTTTATTATTATAAGCAGTTGCCTATATAATGTTGGGGACAAAGGTGGGGACTTTAGGACTGGGGAGTGGGGAGAGGTAAGGGCCAATAGTAAACTGTAACTATTGAAATGATAATTCCAACTCCTATGCGGAGGTGCCAGGCCAGAAGCCATTACACATCTTGCTGCGGCCTAGCTGGCTAGAGATAGCTCGCCAAACTTTAGCTAGGCTCAGAAACTTCCACTAGGACTCAAGCCTGGGCCTTTTAGGTCCCAACAGACTTGGAGATTTGTCACTGGCTCAAGTTGTTGGACTTGAAACTACAGAATTTGATGTTTGCCCTGGTTGTTTTAAATCTTGTATCGGCTGAATGTTTCTTTGCTATGCCCAGTGACATCTTTTGCAGTGTAAATGTTTATTCTGTGCCATTATGGGTTTGGGGGAGATTTCTTTTTGGTATTATGACTCAGTTAAAAGACCTTGGATCATGGAGATGTTTGAACATCATTGGGATTGATTAAAACCGACAGGGACTTTTAAAGTTGGAATGAATGCATTGACTTTTAAATCATGTATGGTTATCAGTTTATGGGGGCTGGGGGCAGAAATGTGGTGGTTTGATTCAGGTGTCCCCTATAAACTTATGTGTTCTGAATGCTATGTTACCAGATGATAGATATTTGGGAATTAATGCCTCCAGGAGGGAGTGTATTGTTGGGGGCGGGCTTATGGGCTTTATAGCCAGCGTCCCCCTTGGCTGTGTTTGGCACACTCTCCTGTTGCTATAGTCCACCTTATGTGGGCCAGGGGGGTGATGTCCACCTTCTGCTCATGCCATCTTTTCCCCTGCCATTGTGGACCTATTCCTTGAGCCTTTAAGCCAAAATAAACCTCTTTTTTTTTCCACAAGCCTCTCTTGGTTGGGTGATTTCTACAAGCAATGTGATCCTGACTGCAATAAGCAACATTGAAAAAATTCACCTGTTTCCCAGCCTGATGTCACAGGTCTGAAATCCCAAATTCTTCAGATGTTGAGGCAGGAGGTTTACAAATTTAAGGACAGCCTGGGTCATTTAGTGAAACCTCGTGGTGTTGTTGAATCAGTTGTCCCTCATGAGCTCATGTGATTTTTTTAAATTTTTTTTTGTTTTGTTTTTTTTCAGGTAGGGTCTCACTCTATCCCAGGCCAACTTGGAATTCACTGTGTAGTCTGAGGTTGGCCTCAAACTCAGAGCGATCCTCCTACCTCTGCATCCCACTTACTAGTATCAAAGACATGCACCTCCACACCCAGCTAACTCACGTGATTTTTAATGCTTGATCCCCAGGTGATGCAAATTTGGGAAGTGGAGCCTTGTTGCAGGAGGTGTGTTGCTGGAGGTGGGCTTAGGGGTATTATAGCCAGCTCATCCTTGCTAGAGTTTGACTCACTTGGTTGCTGCTGGTTTCTAACTCTTGTGGCAAAGATGATATCCATCCAGGTTCTGCTCATGCCACACTTTCCTCTGCTATCACGGAGCTTCACCTTGAGACCTTAAGCCAAAAGAAATCTTTTCCACCCCTCTTCTGCTTTTAGTAAGGTGCTTTGTCCTAGCAATGAGATGGTTACTACAGTACCCTATGGCAAAATTTAAGAAGTACATAATAAGGGGGGGGGCGATATAACTCAGCAAGAGGGCATTGGCCTAGCATGCACTAGATTCAATTCATACTACCAAGATAAAGTGAGATAAAAAGAGGAGGTAAGAGGGAATGAGGAAATGGAAATAAAATGAAAAATGGAAGGAAAGGGATGGGAGGAGTGAGATAGGAAATCCACCCAGGTGTCCATCACTAGAAGAATGGATATCTAAGATGTGGTATATCTACACAATGGAATTCTGTACATCAGTAAGAAAAAATGCCACAATGAAATTTGATGAAAAATGGTTGAACCTGAAACAGATCATTCTCAGACAACTTGCCCAATCACACATAGAAAATTGCCACATAGTCTCACTCATCTACAGCACCTAACCTGAGTCTACCCAAGATGCCTTACATACCCAGCAAGCATCTTGAGGACTAGTCAATAGGAGGGGTAGGGAGGGAGGGAAGGGCAACGGAGGGCATGGGGGACACAAATCTAGACCCAAACGGCAATGGTACCATAAAGTTCTACATCCTAAAGGCAGACCAAATGCTTGGACATTCACCAGGCCCTTAGAGGGAACACCTCAACCACAAGGCACTGTAGAGGGTATGATGAAGACTTACCTTAATCTTCTACCACCTCTCTCTCTCTCTCTCTCTCTCTCTCTCTCTTCTCTAACTTTTTTATAATAGTTGTCTTTTTCTTCCTTGCCTTAGTGGGCACTGACCTGTGACTCCCAGTACCAGCATATGGCTATCATCCACAATGAGCTTTTGATCAGAGAGACCTACAAGGTTTCCTAAAAGACAGATTTCTGTCAGAGTACTTGATGACCCACCCAAGGTTAGTGGTAAGACCCTATTGCTGAAGACACTGTATGCGGTTGACACCTAAAATGGAATGACATGACTGGAAGCTGGAAGAGAGTCAGTCCCCAGACAGCGCATCTAGTGCCGGAAGGTGCTACATGGGCGACTGGGGGAAAATGAACAATATCTGCCGAAGCAACTAGTGGTCTAACCTACTTAGCAGCAAATAACCTGTAATGATGCTCACACAAGTGCAGAGTGGCACACAGCCATGGTGGGGAACCAACTGCTCTTGATTTGGCTAACTGATCCCCTCAGTGGTATGAGACCCATAGCTGGAGCTGGGAAACAAGTCAGAACCATATCCAAACATAAGCCCACTCTCCAATATCAAGCTCCCATCAATCATGGGCTACAAGAGGGCCTACACATATTAAATTCTCTATTAAAAAAAAAAGTAGGGCTGGAGAGATGGCTTAGCAGTTAAGCGCTTGCCTGTGAAGCCTAAGGACCCCGGTTCGAGGCTTGGTTCCCCAGGTCCCACGTTAGCCAGATGCACAAGGGGGCGCACGCGTCTGGAGTTCGTTTGCAGAGGCTGGAAGCCCTGGCGTGCCCATTCTCTCTCTCTCTCCCTCTATCTGTCTTTCTCTCTATGTCTGTCGCTCTCAAATAAATAAATAAAAAATGAACAACAACAACAAAAAAAAGTAATCCCATTTGTCTGGTGCTAACTTTACTCTCTGGTGGAGAATCTGCTTCTCTATTTCAGATATATGTAGTTCCTAAGGAGAGAACCAGCCCATCATATCTCAAAAGGGCCCTGGCTGAAACTAAGAAAAGTTGGTGAAATAAGCAAGGGTGATGTTTTCATGTGAAACAGATACCAGCACAAAGGGGAAGGGGACCAACACAGAGAAAAATCAACTCCTAACAAATCAGAGAACCAGAGCCTCAGAGGCCCCCAACACCTCAGCACTGAAGCAGACCAAAAATGAACCCAACATGGCTCAGGGAAATTTTGCGGAAGAGGGGGCGGAAAGAATGTAAGAGCCACATGTTGGGTCATGATATGCAGAGACATTTATCATACCAATAACTGTGGGCTAACTCCACAATGCACGACCCATATACCTCAACAAGGAGGGGCCAATCAGGAGTGGGTAGGTCACGGATGAGCCTAATAATGCTACCAACTTGATTGTATTCACTGAGTTCAAAACTAATTAAATAAATAAATAAATAAATAATAATTAAAAAATAAAACAAAAGCCTTGAAAGATAAAGGAAAAATTATAGTGAAATAAATATGCATCCTTATAAAATAGCTTTCACATAAACTGACTTTATAGCAGTGTTAATGAAATCTTAATTAGCCAAATTACAAAGTAAAATGTAATAATATTTATCTTTTACAGTATTTTAATAAAGATTTCAGATATTTCCATTCTTAATTTTCTAGTAAAACTTTTTTCAAGTATCCTCGCTTTCTAATTTGTGTTAAAATTGACAATAAATTTACTCTGCTGTGACCACATCTGTTTAGTCAGCTTTTCCTTGCTAGGGTGAACATCCATCCAGACAGAATTTATGGGGGAAGGGTTTATTTCATGTTTACAAAAAATCCAAGGGGACACCATCAGTGACAGAAGAAGCTTGCTCCCTTTCATGGCACCAAGCAAAAAGAAACAGCAACAGCAAGGAAGCAAGCAAGAACTGCCATAGCACAAAGTGTTCTCCACACACTTTTGGGCTGGAATTCAGATCCACCCCTAAACACACCTTAGGGCTTGACATTAAGGTCCATCTCCAGTGACATGTCCCCCTCACCTCTCAGCAAGGATCTGCCTGCTAGGGGCTCAAGCAGATGTTTAATTTAAAAATGTCTGAGGAGCCGGGTGTGGTGGCACATGCCTTCAATCTCAGCAATCTGGGGGCAGAGGTAGGAGGATCGCCATGAGTTCGAGGCCACCCTGAGACTCCATAGTGAATTCTAGGTCAGCCTGAGCTAGAGTGAGACCCTACCTCGAAAAAACAAAAAAAAAAAAAAAAAAAAAAAAAAAAGGCTGTGTCTATGGGGTTGGGGCAATGGCTCAGTGGTTAAAGGGACTTGCCTACAAAGGCACCCTGGGTTCAATTCCCCAATACACATGCCAAGCCAGAACCAGAAGGTGGCACATATGTCTGGAATGCATTTGTAGGGGTAAAAGGCCCTGACATGGCAGTTCTCTCTCACTCTCTCCTCACAAATAAGTGAATACAGTGTTCTCTTAAAGTCATGTGTGTATTGTTTCACTTCTGACATGTTGGCACATGTTGCAAAGGTAGCAGTCTTCATCAGCCTCCAAAACTTTCCTTTGCAAGCACATATACATTTTACCTAAACTATATTTGAACTAAATGTATTGTGATTGCACGTCAACCTCAACATAAACAAAAAACCACCCTAAAATAAACCAAATTTGCAATATTAGCACATAAAAAGAATGATATATGCCAGAAGCATTTCAATAACTTTTGAATTTGAAGAAATAACTGTAAGTTAAGTCATTTTATGACAAGATTTTGGGCACATACTATAGAATGAATAAAAATCAAAAGCATTAGGATAAGTAAAACAAAAGCCGACAACGAGAGGTCATGTCCTTGTGTTTGGACACAAATATCTTTAAACACTAAGACATCTTCCCAGTCTGTATCCTGGCTTTGAATTCTCACTGTCGAGTACAACCAAAGATCATGGGCCAGAGAGAACGGTTTTCATAAGAGGACTGAAAAGTGGAAAGAGACAAGCACACTGGAGCAAACCTCAGGTCTTCAGGATGACACAGTGATCATTTCTGTTATTTTTGTTTTTTTGTCTTTGTTCCTGCTTTATAAAAACTATGTATACTAGACATTGTTCACCTGACATATAGAGTATTGAACATGCACAGAGCCAAAAGAGGTTAAGGAATTTTTGAAAAGGTCATGATTATACCTAGAGCTCTGTATGCTAATTAAAATATAAAATCAATATTGCTTTTTCAGCTAAGATGTTGCAAGTATATTTGGCAAGGATTTCCAGCCCACTGCAACCAAATATCATGAACAAATAACCAACAAAATCCATGGCCCACACAAAGTGAAAGTGGAGACTGCCAGTTTTGCACTCTTCTCTGTGATGGCAACTGGAGACCTTGCCCACTCAACAAAAGGTCCAACACATTTCAGATGCAGCAGTAGAAAAGGGGAATAATTTAAGCTTGTTCCAGGTCAGCCCGGGCAAGAGTGAGACCCTATGTTGAACAAAACACCCAGGCACGGTGGCACATACCTTTAATCCCAACACTGGTAGGCAGAGGTAGGAGGATCCTCATGAGTTCAAGGCCACACTGAGACGACATAGTGATTTCCAGGTCATCCTGGCCTAGAGTGAGACCCCATCTCAAAAAGCCAAACCAAACCAAACCACACAAACAAACAAATGAACAAACTATATATATTATATATGCCACTTCCTATGAAAGGAAGTGGTTTAGGAGTAAGATTGTCAGTTTCTGAAGGCACCAGGCATGAATTATTTCACATCCAAATTGTCCTGGTGATGCTGTGAGTGTTATGCCTGTAGGTAGTTAAAACATTCTCTTTAGATTTAAAACGAATAAAATGTGGCTGAGTCAAAAGTTGATCAATGTTAGAACCTTGTATTTCGCAGAATCAGGAAAATGTTGCTTTTTCAGGGAGAGTGTGGTTCCATACAGTGAGACTTCCAGTCAACATTCTGGGTTTTGTCGTTGTTTGGTTGGTTGTTTTGTTTGTTTTGTTTTCTGAGGCAGGGCCTCTGTAGCCCAGTCTGGCTGGGAATTTACTATGTAGTTTCAGGCTGGCCTCAAACTCACACAGTGATCCTCCTGCTTCTGACTCCCAGTTGCTGGGATTAAAAGCATGCACTGCCACACTCAACTTCAACATTCTGAACGAACCTTCCCAGTACCAGCGATTATGATGAGGACACCTCTGTGTGAGACACATAAAAGAGCAGTTTGTTAACTGAAAAATATGCTCTTTGTTCACTAGACCTTAAGAGGATTCCATGACTGTTTGGGACTAGATAGGGGCCACAGAAACATGATATATCTCCAATAAATCAATACATCCTTCATGTTGTAATGCCTGTGAGAAGTTCATGGGTGGAGGAGCCAAGTGAGGCTTTATTTCTTAGGATATTCTGTCTCAGACACAATCTCATTTACTTGTCTGTGCAGGAAACATCACAGAAACCGAAACACCCAGCACAGAGCTATTTCTGAGCAAGATTCCACGAAGAGAAACTGATTAGGACACACAAAGGTAGGGCTGAAATGGACTGCTTCATTTACTCAGTTCTTCTGTTACTTGCCTTCATTTGGGGGTACATTTCCTCCATTGAGACTGGTTTAATTGATTTTAGGATGTGGGGTGCCATAATGAGATGGTTATGGTAATGGACAGTGATTAAGATGTTGAAGATGGGGCTGTGGACATAGTTCACTTGGTAGAGTGCTTGCCTAGTATGTACAAAGCCCTGGTTTCCACACCCAGCATTGGACAAAACCTCTCCTGTGGATGTACACCTGTAATCCTAGCGTGAGTGAGTTCAGGTCCAGCCTGGACTATTGAGATACTGTGTAACATAAAGAAAGATGAGGGGCTGGAGAGATGTCTCAGTGCTTAAGGGCACTTGGATGCAAAGCTTGGTGGCCTGGGTTTGATTTTCCCAGTACTCATGTAAAGCCAGATACATAAAGGTGGAACATGGGCCTGGCATTCCTTTGCAGTGGCATCAGGCCCTGGCACACCCACCTCATTTATGAGCTCCAGCTCTCTCTCTCTCTCTGTCTCTCTCACTCTCTCCTTAAAAAAAAAAAAGTATTTTAAAAAGATAGATGAAATTGTCCTCTAGTGAAGTCAAGCATAAATGACCATATGATGCAATCTTGTTTTTGAAATCATAATTATTCTACACAAATGAGCCTTTTCTTTAAAGTTAAAATAACCCTGCTGTGTGATAACTTAGGAGTCTGTTTATAAAATTCTAAGTACTGAGAAAATATTGCTACAAATAATGAGAGATGTAGCACAGCTGCTAATGTTGATTATAACTTAGCTCAGTTTGCTATTAGTATATATTAACTGTACAAAATGGCGGGTTTGGGCTGGAGAGATCAGTCACTGTTTGAGACGCTTGCATGCAAAGCCTAATGACACAGGTTTGATTCCCTAGTACGCATGTAAATCCTTGCAAATAAGTACAAACAAATAAATAAAATGCTTTTTTAAAAATAGCTGGGTTTATAATGACATATTTTCATATGTGTATATAAATGCTTTGATCCAAATAGCCTGCGGGCACAGTTGGAAGATCACAGTGACAGACCTGGGATTGGGGTGCTTTTCAGTAATGATCATGGGAAGGCCTCTGTGCTATGGTGTTACTGTGGATTCATTGTAGATCTGACCTGAATAATCTTTTGGAAAACTGACATATATGTACATTTGTGTATTTGTTTATTTGTGTGTGTGCATGTGTGCAATGTGCACACACACAAATGGGTGCACCAAGGTCTCCTGCTGCTGTAATGGTATGAACAGAGCCCAGATTTGGAGGCTCGGCTAGCAAACGTCTTTGACATCTGAGCCACCCCCCAAGGCTCCACGCTGCCTCACACCCACAATTTGACCAAGTAGGTGCTGAGCCCTGAGCTAAGCAGAGAGAATGAAAACTGCTTTTCCAGTTCCCATCCTTCTCCAGGGGTGTGACAGGAAATGGGATCTGTTTCTCAACATTTGCAGGACTGGACTGTGTCAAAATTTACCTGTCAGAAATCAGGGGAGAATTCTGAAAATGTAAACTACACTTTTATCCACATTCCTGAGGAAAAAAATTGTAGCTGAGTGCAGGTCAAGCACTCCTCCACATTTGAGCACTTGTCTCTCCTCTAACTGACTATGAGTCACCATGGTGACATGGCATGTCAGAGCCCATGGTGACATCAGCAGATTGTTGCTTCCCTACAAAGGTTCTAGAACAGACGTGCTTTGGACCAGGCAGGACATGATTAGTGATCCTCAGAACAAGTAGCGCGGATTTAGTGTAGGACTATGAACACTAAGAGCATCAAAAAGAATGACAAATCCATTGGGAAACCAGTGGTTGGTGAACAGCCAGCTAGAGCTGCCCCATCTGAGGCTTCATGTGATCCAAACGGGGACACCAGAGGAGGTTCAGAAGCTCAGAGTGGCCAAGGCAGGAGTCGAGATCCAAACCTCAGAGAGAACCTCCAAACAGAACCAGACCACCATGCAGCCAGTGAGGAAGGCACCTGCAGCCTCCTGGGGCTTCCCTTTCCCAGAAAACTCTGGGCAGTAGTGGAGAACGAGGCCTTCAAGTCTGTGGGCTGGAGTGAGAAAGGAGACACCGTGAAGATTGAGGGAGAACTTTTTGAAGCAGAGGTCCTTCACCGCAGTGGTGCAGATAAAATTTTTGAAATGGACAGCTTAAAGCGTTTCATCTGTGAACTTAATCTTCATGGGTTCAGGAAGATACGCACAAAGAATTCACCAGTGCACTCTGGAAAGAAGAAAATGATGGTAGAGTATATTTGTGTCAAATTTTCTATGAAAGATTATTCTTTGCCTAGAAAAAATTCTTTTTTTTAGATTCCCACTACCAATGCCATGAACAATGGGCTGTAAGCTTTCCATTTTCTGTGTTAATTAATTTATTTATTGACAACTTCTGTACTTACAGACAATAAACCATATTTCCCTCCCCTCCCCCACTTTCCCCTTCACAATTCTGGTCTCCATCATATCACCTCACTCTATCCATTAGTCTTTCGTTTTTTTCTCAATTTTTATTAACATTTTCCATGATTATAAAAGAATATCCCATGGTAATACCCACCCTCCCCCCTCTTGCCCCTTTGAAATTCCATTCTCCATCATATCCCCTCCCCATCTCAATCAGTCTCTCTTTTATTTTGGTGTCATGATCTTTTCCTCCTCTTATGATGGTCTTATGCAGGTAGTGTCAGGCACTGTGAGGTCATGGGTATCCAGGCCATTTTGTGTCTGGAGGAGCACGTTGTAAGGAGTCCTGCCCTTCCTTTGGCTCTTACATTCTTTCCGCCTCCTCTTCCACATTACACCCTGAGCCTTGGAAGGTGTGATCGAGATGTTATCCAGTACTCCAGTCACTTTTTTTCCCCAGCACTATCATACCTTCTGAGTCGTCCCAAGGTCACTGCCATCTGAAAAGAGAAGATTCTCTACCAAAACTGAGAGTAGCATTAATATAAGGGTATGAATATTAAGATAAGTCCTTCCTGGGCAGTTTGATAAATCTTTTCATTTTCAAGGATAACTGAAACTATTCACTGACTGGTAACTGTATAGAGTACAAAGTAGAATGTTTGATATTAAAATGTGTGCCATCCCCTTAGATAGGTGCAGGCTAGGAGGACTCTTGAGGCCAGGTCATGGCCTACATATGGTTCACAACCTTCAGCTGTGAGCATTTTGTTTCTAGTGAGGCCATGCTGAAGGGCACCAGGACCATTGAAAGCAATGGAAATGATTTTCTCCATCACATAATCAGCTGAGTACGATGGGACAGTGTGACAGTCATGCATTCTTTACCTCAGAATGACTAAAAGCTTTCTTTTCCTTTCAGATCTATCAAAATGCAAACTTTCAGAGGGATAACCCAAGGCTGCTCGAGAACATCTGGAGGAGAGGATGTCAACGCAGCCCTGCTCAGGAAGAGCCATGCTGCAAGAGAAGGAAGCTCGTCTGCCCCCAACGCTCTCCACACCTTCAGAAGAAGAAGCAGGAAAAGACCATTTCCCTGAAGGAAGCCCCCAAGAAACAGGCACCCCAAGGCCAGGGCACCTTCCTTCCAGCTGGTGTCACTGGATGCCCCCTAGCACTATGCCCTCCTGAGGAGCACAGCGTCCCATGTGGAGAATGCCCCCCTGAGGATGGCCACAAGGTGTCTCCGGCTGGTGACAGAATGGAAGGGTCTGGGCAGGTGAGCATCAGACCCTCATGGTACCCTGATTGGGGTTCAGTGATATCTTTCTACAACAAGTGTTCCTCCATGCTGAAGGCTGCCTTGGCAGCCATTTCCTTAAGTGAGCTGTCTGATGGGGAGAGGGAGCAGGGCTCCACCAGTGAGTCCTCTGCTGAGGAAGAGCAGGAGGGCTTCCGTCAAAATAAGTGTGTAATCTGTGTGCTATACAAGGACAGTTCTCGTTCATGAGCTCACCGGCCATGTAACACTGCAAAAAGTCCTTGTTCACTAATTACAACCTAGTGTGTTCCTATAAAGAAACACAAACCCCATGGTATTAAATAAAGAATCTCAACTTCTGACTTAGGCTGCTCAGTACATCTTGACCCTGTAGTTTCATGCCTTTTTCAGCAGCTTGGATTTTGGGGAAATGCCATCTCCTCACTGACAGTAAATCAGAATCATCCAGATGGTTTTCTCTGGCATAAACTAAGACACCCTGTGTAACAACAGAGACATTTATTTGTTAACTACTGCAAACCAAGGGAGCACTGGATGGATTTTCACACATTAGATCTTCTCAGAGAACACTGGGGACCTAACAAACAATATTGGGAGAATCTTGGTTTTGGCAATATAGGTCTCCATGCATAAAGTCTAGTCCATGTCCTTAGGGAAGCCACGAAAGCAGTGGTCAGACCCAGCAATGCTACTAATGGTCATAGGTACATATCAGATGTGCAGCAGCTGCAGCCAGGCAGCAACAGACAACAGCATGTCTAAATTATCAGAACATAACCATGTTAGGAAAGTGTAAGAGAAAAGCCAAAAAAACCTGGAGTTGATCTCTACAGATTGTTTGTTATTAGAGAAAACAACGAGGGACAGCAGCATTCCCTTGGGATGGAGGATGGAGCACTGAGCCAGGCTAGGGTGCAAGTTTATAAGGAGGATCCTGAGAAAAACTGAGTATAACAGGTGCAGTTGATTAGAAAATTGTCGCTGTTTGTGTCCTAGTTCAGAATAGGCTTCTTCAGCCAGGAATGTCTAAGGAGGATACTCAGATGGTCACTGGTCCTTCAAGGCCCTCTAGGCTAAGGGAGTACATGAGTCAGCGAAAGATGCCAAATGTAATGAGGGAAAGTGCCTCTCTTGCCTTCTTGATTGTGCAGAAGCTCTAAGGATAATTACTAACTCTTTAGTTCCCTTTAGTTTTCAGAGGCTATTGACCCTTCAGACAGGCTGGTGACTTTTCTTATAATGATAGTGCATGGGGCAGGCCAGGAAAGCCAGGTTGGGTGACCGACTCAAGAGGACAGTAGTCTATGTGCCCAGAGTCCATGTGCTTCTCTTAGGCTCTTCCATTTGCACACACCCAAGCACACACACAGGTCCATGCCCTGTGCAGAGACAACACTGCCACAAGCTCTCAGATTATCTTCAGAAAATGAGGTCCAGAACGGAGAAGCTAATTACCCCAGGCTTTGGAGTACAACTTAGCAACCCTACACAGGACTTCTGGCCGCCCATCTAAAAATGCTTTGAAAAACTGTAACACACACCGACCATTAGCTCACAGGAAAATAGAGCCATCACTAGCCAGAGGAACAATATTCTGGTGGCTTCTCTCTAAATTTTTTTTTTGTTGTTATTTTTGTTTATTAATTTGAGAGAGACAGAGAGGGACAAAAAGACGCAGATAGAGAGAGGGCGAGAGACTGGGCGCGCCAGGGCTTCCAGACACTGCAAACGAACTCCAGACGCGTGCGTCCCCTTGTGCATCTGGCTAACGTGGGACCTGGGGAGTCGAGCCTTTAACCAGGATCCTTAGGCTTCACAGGCAAGTGCTTAACCACTAAGCCATCTCTCCCGCCCAGTGGCTCCTCTCTAAGTTTTCTTTACCACATGTAATACAGCCTGACAGAACAGCTGTCACCCTTAGGCCAGATTTTTCCCTCCTTTGCAGGTCTCCTTCTGGTTAAACGAAGTGGCTGACATTTCAAAGGACAAAGGTCATGTCATGCCCTGAGGAGAGCCTTTCCCCAACAGAATAGCTGCGTTGAGCAAGGCATTATTACCACCACACACTTATGAGGGCTGGAGAGATGGCTTAGAGGTTAAGGCATTTGCCATCAAAGCCAAAGGACCTCCGTTTTATTCCCCAGGACCAACGTAAGCCAGATGCACAAGGGGCACGTGTGTTTTGAGTTCGTTTGCAGTGTCTGGAGGCCCTAGCATGTCCATTCTCTCCCTCTCTCTGCCTCTCTCTCTCAAATAAACAATAAAGTTGTTTATGTTTCTTTTAAAAAGATCATACCCTATCATGGGGCACACCAGCTCATACTAACTTGTTCAGTGCTCTCAGGAACTGATAACTTTGAGCTGTGTTTTTGTTAAGCCTAATTGTACTTTTCCCTAATCATGAGGTGGAGAAACACCTTACAAAAGTGTTTTTTCTTTCTCTCTCTCTCTTTCTTTCTTTCTTTCTTTCTTCTTTCTTTTTCTTTCTCCATGCTAGAACTTGTGCTCACACATCTCTCTTAGACTATCTTACCCTATGAATTGATAGTACCACTTGCAATGCTAAAGCCAGGAGGTCCCCAGGCACAAAGTGGGAAGAGTTATGGCAAAGATGCTGCCAAGCTCCATCCAGAATGAATCCCAGCACAGCATGATGCAGGCATGCCGGGCTGCGGCGAGTTGTAAGGCAGGAAAGTGATGACCTGTATAGAAATGGTTGGAGCTTACTCTTGAGCTGCAGTGGCAGGAGGGCCTTTGGAGTGGGACAGAATAATGCTGGCAATTTTTAGCTAACGTCCTCTGCAGATCATCATTCTCCCTACAATAAACCTCATAATTCATATTTCTCTAAAGAAATATTCCCTAAATTTATGCAAAGCAATGCATATTGTAGAAGAGTGCTATAGACTGTGTGCTGTGGTGATCAGCACTTATTACAGGAAAATCCTCTATGCTGAGTGGTGGGGTGACCAGCAGTGACTGTAGGACCAAAGCAATGTGATCTGTGGGGAATAATGAAAAGCAGGGAGTGTGGGAAGTGGGCAATGCTGCCTGTGGGATAGGGTGCCCTGCCGTGAGTGCAGGAGGCTGCTGTGGTTTGTAGTGTGTATTGACTGGCTGTGGGGGAGAGAGCATGATTACTGTGGAATGTGGTAGCAGTGCAAACGAGGGAGCGTGGTGTGAGGTGAGTTGGTGAGCAGTGTAGGAAGATGACCTTGTAGATTGTGAGGACTAAAAAGCAGTGAGTGATTGAAAGGTTTGCTATAGCCTCTGGGGTAGGGTGACCTACAGAATATGTGAAAAGGGCAGAATAGGCTGTGGAGAATAAGGGGTAACAGTGAAATTGGAAGGAGTGTGCTGCACCCGGATGGTGGAGTGAGCAACAGTGAATGTACCATGAGATAAATGTACAATGTGAGGAGTAATAAATACTGATGTGTGCGGGAGGAGGCTCCCACATACTGTGAGGTGGCATGACAAGCAGTGATTGAAGTATAAGGGTACTGTAGAGTATGAGGTTATGTTACGTGTTTCACGTTGGGAAAAGTGTGGTGTGTGGGAACTTGTCCTGAATGTCACCTGAGGATGTTGTAGTCAGTAGACATCAATGAAAAGCAGTGAATATGGAAGGAGGATGTTGAATGGTTGTGGTGTGTGGTAAGCAGAAGTGCATATGGGAGTGGATGATGCTAAAAAATTAAAACTGGGCTGGAGTGATGGCTTAGCGGTTAATGAATTTGCCCGCAAAACCCAAGGACCCAGGTTCGATACCCAGGACCCACATAATCCAGATGCAAAAGTGGTACATGCTTCTGAAGTTCGATTACAGTGGCTGGAGCCCCTACTGCCCCCATTCTCTCTCTCTATCCTCCTCTTTCTATGTCTTAAATAAATAAACAAAATATATTTTTTTAAATGCAAACTGTAGAATATAAGTGAGTTTGCTGTAGATTGTAAGGTATTTGAGGCCATGGTAAAAAGTGAACTTTTGTGAGTGTGGGAGAAGTACAATGGAGACTGTGGGTTGGGGTGACTTACATTGAAAGTAGGAGCATGGTGATATGTCTTGTAGGGTAATGAAAATAGTTATTTTAGAGTGTGCGCTGCACATCATGGGATGGGGTGACCAGTAATGGATGCAAAAGTAAAGCCTTGTAGATAATATTGAGTAATTAAATCACAGAATTTTGAGGAACTATGTTGCTGACTGTTGGGTGGGCTAATTAGCAGCCATTATGGTTCTGTATGCTGTGGCGAATAATTAAAAACAGTGAATGTGCAAAGAAGGTAGGCACAGGAGACTGTGTGGTATGGTGACTAACAGTGAGTATTGCAGAATTCTGTACACTGTGTAGGCAATATATAAGGATGGCCATGCAGCCTGTGGGGGTTAATAAAAAGCAGGGAGTGTGGGATCAGGACCCTGTAGACTGTTGGATGAGGATACCAGCAATGAATATCAGAAGTCATTGCAGTAGAATGTAGATCAGTGAATGTAGGAGGAACATTCTGTAATCTTTGTGGTTAGTGTCCATCAGTGAATAACACAGGGTGGTGCTGCAGTCTCTCAGGTAGAGATAAGGGCAGTGAATGTGGGAGAAAAGTGTTGTGGTCTGCGGGTGATGGGAGCAGCTGTGAATGCAGGAAGAGTTTGCAGTATCTGTGCAGTGGGGTGAACAGCAGCAAGAATGGGGACGCGATGCTATAGCATGTGTGTGGAAACAAAATTTGGGAGTTATGTAGGACAAAGCTTTAGAGGATGAGTCCAGTGTGTCAGCAGTTAAGGATGGGAAGAGGGCCCTGTGGAGTTAAGAGACCAGGAGTTACTGGAGGAGGAGAGTGCTGTAAACTATGTGGTATGTTGCAGGGCACAGAAGTGAATGTAACAGGCGGGTCCCATAGACTGAAGGCTGTAATATATGGAGAGAAAGTAACAGATGGAGGCCTTGGTGGACCAACGGTAGTAATAATCCGGCTGTAATACTAGCAAGTTAGGAAGGAGAGAGCAGTAGACCATGGAGAGGAGTGCTTCAGTGAATGGAGGAGGAGGAGATTGCAGATGGAAGGCTGTGGTAGATGGAGAGTGTAATGGATGGAAGGGAAGGCACAGGGACAGCTGGGTTCCTGGAGAGAGGGGAAGACACACAGTCTGTGGGGGTCCAGGAGAGAGGGGAAGACCCGCGGGCCTTGGTTGGGGTGTGCTTCAGAGATAGAGGAAGCACAAGGTCCCTATGGGCAGGGTCAGAAGGAGAGTAGAAGATAAGCAGGCAAGCCTGTGGGGATCCAGGAGGTGGCTGAAGGTGCAAGGACTCTGGTTGGGGTGTGTCCCAGAGAGAGGAAGGCACAGGGATGGTGGAGGACCTGGAGAGAGGGCCAGGCAGGCAAGACCAGGGAGTTTGGGGCCCGAGGGCCTTCCCCTTTCTCAGGGAGCCCTGCCTACTGCGTGCTTCCCCCCCCCCATAGTCCACGCACCTTCCCCTCTCTCCTGGACACCCCTCTTTCCTTTCTCTCCCCGATCCCCGCAGTGCACGTGCCTCCCCCTCTCTCCTGGGCCCCGCCGAAATGCTGGCCTTCCTTTCTCTCCCTGACACCAGCGGTGCATGCCCCTACCTTTCTCTCCCTGACCCCCTCACTATGAGCGCTTTCCCCTCTCTCCAGGACCCCCACAGTCCATGCGTCTTCTCCTCTCTCCAGGACCCCAGTAGTATGTGGGCGCTTTCCCCTCTCTCCTGTACCCCCGCAGTACACGCGCCTTCCTTTTTCTCTGGGAACCCCATAGTACACTAGCCTTCCCCTCTGTCACTGACCCCCAATATGCACACCTCCCTGTCTCTCCCAGAGCCCAGTAGTACATGAGCCTTCCTCTCGCTCAGGGATGCAGTGCGCCTTCCCCTCTCTACTGGAACCCCTCCCCCACACACACCCGCAGTAAACGTGACTTCCCCTCTCTCCAGGCCCAGCAGTCCACACACCTTCCCCTCTTTCTACACCCCTGAAGACCATGTGCCTTACCCCTCTCCCAGATGGCCTCACACTGCGTGGCTTCTCCTCACTCCTGGACCGCTGTCTAATGGGGCACTGGAGCCTTCCCCTCTCTCCTAGAACTGACAGAAAGCAGAGATGTTACAGGAAGTGGAGGTGTGGCTATCACACCTCAAGACCAGTGACCCATTTTCTACAAGACTTCACTTCTTAAAAGTATGTAATTTTCCCAAGCTGCACCACCTGCTGGGATCAAATGTTCAATCACATGAGATTATTGGGGAACATTTCAGTCAAGCTCCAAAACCATATAATGACTACAGTCAGGTTTCTAACTTCTTAATGCCACTCTTGGGGACTAAACTCCAACATATGTTTTGGAGAGGATATGTCTTGTTCAAACAATAGCAATAACTTTTACCATCTCTGTAGTTGCCTCCCAAGTTATAAACCTCTTGCTACACATGAACACTGAAAGCATCCAAAATAGAGTTAGTTAACCTCCCTTTTCTCTGAGTGGTGAGAAGAGATACAGACTTTATGATTCTTGCTTAGTTACATTGCCATCTTCCAACTCACTCAATCTCAAAATATTGAAGTCACCCTCTATTTCTTCCTCAACTTCTCACTCGATCTTTGTTGAGTTCTGTTGCTTCTATTTTAGAAATGTCTGAACATGTGATCTTTCATTACTTCCAAATGGCAGGCTCTTGGTCAAGGGTCTTGTCTTCTCTGATCTAGATTATGTCTGATTGATGGTCCTTCCTCTGGCTTCCTTCACACTCTACACTATTATACAAACAATCCCTACATTATCCCAAGCAACATATTTTTCCCTCTTTTGCCATGAGTTCCATATTGATCATGGTCTAGCCTCATCACATAACACATCATTTCATCTCTGTGGTGAACCATTTATCTTGGTTCAGGCTCATGGGTTTTGATCTCTGAAATGACTTTTCTCCTCTTTTTCTTATGAAGTCTGAAGTAGTTTTGTATGGCTAGCCTAGTAAATTATATTAATCTGAAAGAATCACAGCTTATTTTTTAGTTACTTTGGGTGGCTGTGGCTTGTTTCTCTGCACTGCATCTCACAATGATGAAATCCAGGAACCTAAGGTCTTCTCTAGAGGAGACATTCTCTTACATCTTGAAGAGTTGACAGCATGTTGGAAAAACAAGCTATGCTCTTTCTTGGTGGTGACTGTCAATTCCTTAGAGCCTTCTTTAAGTACACACTTTCATGGGGTGCGTGTGTGTGTGTGTTTTCATTGGGAAACTTTTTCCCTGAAGAGATTACACACGTGTCAACTTACCCCAGATAGAACAGAAACAACAGATCAAAGAATAATTGCTCCAAAACCAGTTTTGTTAAGCCAACGAATTTATTGATGTTACTTGTAAAGAAGGGTGAGAGTTCCTTACAGAAGCATGGGCTTAAATTGACAAGCACAGAAAGGTCACCAATGCTGTTTAAGGAATCCAGGCATGGTTGTCATTGGATTCTTAGCATCAGGCTGTCTCCCACAGCTCTTACCAAGTAGCATCCTGTGCTGTGCTTTTATCTAACAGTTTGGGAAAGGAGTTGACTCTCTGCTGATTTGGTTATGGGTCAGAACTTCTTTGTTGGCTTTTTGAAAGGTGCTCACAGTTCTGTATTATCTAGAAAATCAGAATTTGCTTCCCCTGCATGTGTACGTTAAGAGAGTAAGAATGTCTGCAAGGCCAGGGGTGGTGGCACACACTTTTAATCCCAGAATTTGGGAGGTAGAGGTAGGAGGATCACCATGAGTTCAAGGCCACCCTCACATTACATAGTGAATTCCAGGTCAGACTGGGCTAGAGTGAAACCCTACCTTGTGGGAAAAAAAAAATGTCTTCAGAAGACGGTGGAGAGGTTACAGTCCTGTATAAGTTAATTGTCCATATGCTAATCCAACAATGTGGTCATCTTCTACAAATCCAGGCCACACACACAGTAAGGACTGTCAAGAGGCAGAATACCTGTGGACACCCAATCATCCTTGTGTGACCACATAAGAGAAAATCACAGTGCCTTCATCTACTTCCATATAACTAGTCTGGATTCCCTTCCATTAGCATGTAAGCTAAACACTCTGTATTAGCTGTCTTCCTGTGACAAAAACAAAATACCTAAGCTAATTGATAATTGACTCATAAAGAGAACAGAAGAGAAACGGTATCACTTGGCTCATACTTTTTTGTTGTTGTTGCTTTTTCAAGGTAGGGTCTCACTCAAACCCAGACTGGCTTTGATCTCACTATGTAGTCTCAGGTTGGCCTAGAACTCATGGCAATCCTCCTACTTCTGCCTACTGAGTGCTGGGATGAAAGGCATTCACCACCACACCCAGCTTTCATACTTTTTTTAATAGAAAAGTTTTTGTTAACAATATTCACATAGGCACAGAATATGTATATATATTTAAATTTTTTGTTTATTTATTTATTTGAAAGAGGCAGACTGGGAGAGAAAGAGGCAGATAGAGAGAATGGGCGCGCCAGGGCCTCCAGCCACTGCAAACGAACCCCAGACACGTGAGCCCCTTGTGCATCTGGCTAACGTGGGTCCTGGGGAATCGAGCCTAGAACCAGGGTTCTCAGGCTTCACAGGCAAGCACTTAACCACTAAGCCATCTACTCAGCCCACATAATATATTTTGATCATAATCGCCTTTCATTACTTTTTGTGTCTCACTACCATCCCTTTCTCCCTGAACCTCTTCTTTCAAACTAGTCTGGTTTTCATTTCTATTTTTTCCTTCCCTTTTTAAACTTTGTATTGAACACTTCCATACAGTATACCATACCGTACATGATATGCAATGATCATAATTTCTCCCACTGACCTCCTTTTTCCACCTTCCACATCCCCCTTCCACTGAATCCACTTTTCTTTCCAACTCTTTCCCTTCCACTTTAATGCCATCATTTTTTTCCCTCCTATTATGCAGGTCTGTGTAAGTAGCATCAACCGCTGTGAAGTCATCAATGCCATGCCCCTTTGTGTCTGGGGGATAGTGTTACAAGCCCTCCACCCCTTCCTTTGGCCTTTATATTTTTTTATTATTAATTATGGACATACTTAATATGGAAACATCGTGTGCTGGTACAATACTTTCGCTCATCCCAGCTGCCATTTTGAAGGGGGCCCTCCTCATTGGGGTTGCAGGTTCTTGACATTTTTAAATTATTTATTTATTTATTTCAGAGAGAGGGAAAGAGGCAGATAAAGAGAGAGTGAGGGAGAGAGAATGGGCACACCCAGACATCTAGCCACTGCAAATGAGCTCCAGACATATGTGCCCCCTTGTGCATCTGGCTTACATGGGTACTGGGGAATCTAACCTGAGTCTTCAGGCTTCAAAGGAAGCACCTTAACTGATAAGCCATCTCTCCAGCCTGATGTTCACTTTTTTTTTTTTCATCACCCTAAGTCATTCATGAGTAAATGATGATGGCTAAATGCTGTGCAGGTAATGACAGCCAGGGCAAGGCCTTGAATGTGATGCTTACTTCCTGTCTGCAAGGCAGCATATCACTCTTACTTGTCCTTTGGCTGTTAAATTCTTTCCACCCCTCTTTTGTGATGTTTGCTGACACTTAGATGGGGTGATAAAGAACAGCATTAATCTATGGGCAGCAACATAAGTATTTAGGGGAAATTTTGATAGACACAACATGTCCATATGTTTTATATTTTTAGTTTGTGCATTTATACAACCTAGCACTCAGACCCTCTGGTTTGTTCTCACTTGGTTTTGTTTTGCTTTTATTTCTTTAATTGAAAGAGAGAGAAAGAGTGAGAAAGAGGCAGAGAGAGAGAGAGAGAGAGAGAGAGAGATCATGTATGTGGGTTCTGGAGATGTGAGCTTGGGTCCTTTGGCTTTGCAAGCAAGTGTCTTAACAGCTATGCCATCGTTCCAGTCCTGCTTTTATTTTAAGTGCTTTGTTAGCTTGTAGTTTTTCATATGCCTGTCTGTGCAACCATAATCAATGCCTCTTTGAAGATTCTCTATCTTTCCTCAAATCATACACCACACTTTGAAATACTGACTACTTTAAGTGTCTTTCTTAAGCAAACTCAATATGAAATAAAACTGAAGAAAATAATAAAGAAGTTACGTGCAAAAAGCCCCACGGAGTTTGAAGCTGTTCTTGTCTTCATAAGAAGAAGAAGACAAATTGAAAATCAAAGCAGATTCACAATATTTGATGTTTGATGACCATGTTGATGTCTGTTCCCCAAACCTTCCCTCTTTAGGAAGCTCATTGCAACACACACCATTGGCAGCAAAACAATCATAAAACTAATCTAGAGAGAAATAAGTAGGGGTTAAACTGAAAGTTAACTGAACAAGGTATTTTTTTCATTTTTAAATTTGTTATTATTTATTGATTTTTTTAATAAAAATTTTTACTCTCAGGCCCTCTCACCCCTGCTCCAATTCTGCTGAGGTTCTTCTTCAGTGGGGCTATTGGTATTCATTGTGGGGTCCCAGAGGCCTCAGTCAGTCTCTACATGGTGGGGGGGGGGCATGATACCCAGGCTATAGCCACCCCTCTCGAGGTTCTCACAAGCTTTCCAGGTCCTCTTTTGAAATGCTCCCTGAGCCTAGGCATGCAAGACAGCGAGCTGATTTAGTGTTGAGTTCTTTGTAGACTCTGGATCTCTTTTATGATGAGGTTTGAGTGACCACAGTGTCGGTCGCCCTTTCCCTGGAACTGGTTTTCAGGCTAGCCATGAGAGCACTATTGGTGTCACCACTTACCGTGTAATTACTTCTGGACTGGGGGAGATGAGGTGGAGGTGACCTCATCTCCTGGTAGAGAGTCCCCACTCTCTTCCTGATGTATTGTTGTATCCTTGTTCTGTTCTCTTTCATCTGTAACATAGAAAAGATTCTTCAACCAAAGGTGAGGATAGTTTGAATAAAAGGAGATAAGCCTAGTTATTAGTGAGATATATTGATGTGTATATCCACTCTTCTTAGTTAAAGAACAGTGAGAGTTCACTTTGGAGCTTGTTGGATTCCTGTCCTAGGGAATGTGGCTTACTTCCCAGAGCCAAGGATGAGTTCCCTCCATCTGAATGTGTCTTATGTCAAGCCATGAGTAGTTGGTTGCCTACATCAGCTGTGTGCCACGATTGCACAAGTGTGTGCTTTTTGTTTGGCTGGTTGCTTCTTAACAGGTGAGATATCCTGTTAATTCAATCTGCAACAAAGGCAACTCTTAAGAGCTGGTGTTTATAATTGCTCTTTAGTTATTCCAGTAGTTTACATAGGAGGAAATACTATAAAATGTCAAGTTGGCTGTAAAGGTTCCCCTCCCAGCAGCTATTCTACCTTAGGGCTTGTTTACACAATACACTTCAGAAATTTATATACATTCCTGACAATGGACCCCTTTATATGTTGGGTATGACGACTCTGCATCTGACTGAAATTCCCAGACTGCACCTGGAATGGTTTCATGAAGTGATGAAGCTCCCATGTGTGTTTCCTACAGGGAATCAATGTGACACAGCCTAATGGGCCGTTTCTGACCATGCTCAGTGCCTTGGGTTATGGCAAAACTTAGAAATAACAAATGGAGAACACATTATAACACATAACACACAATAGCAACATAGCTTATTTCTATTAGAGTACTATTCTCTATTATCTCATAAACATTGTCGAATTTCATTAATGTCTAAGTAATTGCTTTTTGAATTTTGTCAAGCCTCCCAGGGACTAAACCTACTAGAGTGTGACACCTCCTGTGGTTTTAGAAAGCAAATCCAGGGCTTCTTGCATGATGAGCAAGCAGTTTACCCATTGAGGTCCATGCCATGCCTTAAAATATTTATTATTCACGTTAGTCTATTCTATGAGATATACTCTCCCAGGAGGTTTGTTAATCAATAATGAGAAATCTTTTCTTCTCACCTCATATCCAATCACCACGAAGTGCATTTATATTAGAGCTGGAATGGCGATTTTCTTCACAATACCTTTATAAGGGAAGAGTGCATTTTGTTCTGTGTTACTGTAGATAATTCTCCATGGTCTGCTCATGTGGAATCCAGAGAAAGAGTGGGCCTTGCTAACATAGCTAACTAATTCTGTTAACTGCACAAATGTATGTATATATGGACATATATGGCATATATTTTATATGACATATGTATTTTGTATTCATCACAGTTCTATACAGAATACAATGAATTATTAAAAGAGGAATCAGGCTAGAGAGATGGCTTAGCAGTTATGGTGCTTGCCTAAGAAGCCTAAGGATCTGGGTTCAATTCCCCAGTGCCCAACTAAAGCCAGGTGCACAAAGTGGTGAATGCATCTGGCAGAGTTCATTCTCTCTCTCTCTCTCTCTCTCTCTCTCTCTTCCTTGTTCTCTCACCTTCAAAAAATAAATAAAATTTTTTTAAAAGAGTAAAGGAATTTATTGGATTAGCTTATGACATCCATGCATTTATATACACGTATATATAAACACATGTATATACCCACATGCACACTTTGACATACAACTCAAGAAATGTATGAAAGATGCCATTTATTTTGTTTTGTTTTTTTGAGATAAGGTCTCACTCTGGCCCAGGCTGACCTGGAATTTACTATGTAGTCTCAGGCTGGCCTTGAACTCTCACCAGTCCTCTTACCTCTGGCTTCCAAGTACTGGCATTAATGGCATGAACTACCACCACCAGCTCAATTTCAAAGGGAAGAAGCTGATGAAATTGGGCTTGATGATTCTACACAATATTTAGGTCACTAACCTAATTGTGTCACCAGACCACTTAACATTTTTCTGCTTTTTAAATTTGATAAGGTCTCACTCTAGCCCAGGCTGAACTGGAACATACTCTGTAGTCCAGGCTGGCCTGAAACTCAAGGGCATCCTCCTGCCTCAACCTCCTTAGTGCTAGGATTATAGGTATGAAACCCCTGATCAGCTAGCATTTTCTTTCCTTGATTATACTTTTACTTGAATAAATAAAGAAATAAACCCTCTTTTGTTAGCAAGTAGCTGAAAGACTGATAATTATTCTGTTTGTATTTTGTGGCAAATATCATTACAACCTGGATTAAAAATATGATTCATGACTTAATTCCAATGCTGACAGGATGACCCATTTTACCAAATTCTGATATGATATAATGCTTTGAAAGACCCCATCATAATTGGATAAAACCATTACAACCAGGGGTTGAGAAAGGTAATGGTCCCTGAAATCTCAGATAGTCCCTCCACATTATTCCACTGAAACATTTATACAATGATACATGGTATGCCCATCAACTTGCTAGGCTGTGTTCCAATAGTCTTACAAATACTAATGAATTTAGACTCCACTAAGATGACATGGTGCAGGACTACTGTGGCATTTCTATCATGCAGAAAGAAACAGAGAGAGTCTGTGGCCCACTCTCATGATTTTTCTGCCATCTTCCATGAGCCTCAGAGAGACAGAAAGACCATAAGAGTCAGAGGGTGAGTAAGAGAGCTGTGTAACACTGTCTCTGCTCATGATATGGTCGCCATACTCATGACCTCACTGACTGATATGATGTACACAAACTCTTCACAACCTTGAGCCCATTTACATTGCACCAAGGGTGACGGAGGAGAGCATGGGGTCCCTCATCCCTCTGAGGGATGATTGACAGTTAGTGGGGGAGGGTATAGTTGCAGCCATTGGTAGTTTACACGCACTCTGGAAAATAATAGGCCACCCCTGTTCATGCAAACACTATTTAAGTTCAGTGGGTGTCGCATACACACACCAGGAAAAATAAATACTATGAAAATTGAAGGTAGGCTAGTTAGAAAGAGAAAGAGGTTCAGTGGAAAAGGGACAGAGAAAAAAGGCCAAGAAAAGGTAATGAGAGGGGATTATGATCAAAATATATTATATAGGACTGGAGAGATGGCTTAGCAGTTAAGACGTTTACCTATGAACCTAAGGACCAAGGATTCATTCCCCGGAATCCATGTAAGCCAAATGCACAAGGTGGCATATGCATCTGCAGGCCCTGGCATCATGCCCATTTCTCTCTCTCTCTCTCTCTCTCTCTTTGTCTGTCTCTCTCTGTGCCTCTTTCTATCTCACAATTCATTAAGTCTCTGTAGCGATTGCTCAGAGGTTAAAATGTTTGCCTGCAAATCGTGAGAACCTGGGTTGGAATTTCCAGTGTGCACATAAAAGCCAGATGCACAAGGTGGTACATACATCTGGAGTTCATTCACAGTGACTCGAGGGCCTAGAACACCCATTCTCTCTTTCTGTCTCTCTCTCTCTCCAAACTGCTTCTCAAAACTATTTTATTTACTTATTTCTGAGAGAGAGCGAGAGAGAGGATTTTGCTGTGGAGATATCTGCCTTGCAGGCCAGCTCAGCAGCAAATAGATCAACTGCTGTCTTGAATATTTGTTTGTTTGTTTATTTGTGAGAAAGAGAATGGGTGCACCAGGGCCTCCAACTAGTGCAAATGAACTCTGGACATGTGCCATCTTGTGCATCTGGCTTTATGTGTGTACAGGGGAATCAAACCTGGGTTCTTAGGTTTTGCAGCTAACTGCCTTAAACACTACGCTATCTTTCCAGCTCCTCATGACAGTTGTTACTCTTTTATGTATTTTGACTTTATTTATTTGGGAGAGTGAGAGGAATAAGCAGAGTAAGAGAGAGACTGGGCACATCAGGGCCTCCAGCCACTGCAAGCAAACTCCAGAGATATGTAATACCTTGTGCATCTGGCTTACGTGAGTCCTGGGGAAATCAAACCTGGGGCTTGAGGCTTCAAAGGCAAGTGCCTTAACAGCTAAGCCATCTCTCCAGCCCCTCATGACAGTTCTTACTCTTACTCACTATGACATCTTGGTTGCAAAGTGACTCCCTCCATAGTCTCCAGCGTGGAGGGCTAGATGGATCCAAGCATCCTGGGGGTGGGAGATTATTTAGCAAACACATCCACCTTTGCCTGTCAAATCTGATTCCACTGTGTCTGTTCCCATGGCATACTGAGAAATCTGGTCCTTGGGCAGTCTATCCTAAAGTCCGTTGGCCTTCAGGAATCCATGCAATTCAATCATAAATATCATCTTGAGTGCAATATTTTGAAAGAAGTTGAGAAGCAAGGAGAGCTTAGCACTCTGTGGGGGGAGACAATTATATTTGTCTTTTTATTATACAATTTTTTAAAATTTATTTGTTTGGTTTGGGTTTTTGAGGCAAGGTCTCACTGTAGCTCAGGTTAACCTGGAATTAACTCTGTAGTCTCAGGGTGGCCTCATACTCCCAGGGATCCTCCTACCTCTGCACCTGAGTACTGAGATTAAAGGAGTACTCCACCACGCCCAGTTTATTTTTTCATATTTGATATTTTCATACTTGCATGAAATTCATTTTGTCTTATTCCCCCAAATTAACCACTTTTTATTTTAATTAATTAATTTATTTTATTTCATTATTTATTTATTTTGGTTTTGTTGAGGTAGGGTCTCACTCTAGTCCAGGCTGACTTGATAGTCTTAGGCTGGCCTCGAACTCACGGCCAACCTCCCACTCTGCTTTGAAAGTGCTGGGTCTAAAAGGTGTGTATCACCACACCTGGCTTTTAACTATTTTTGGCTCATGATCATGGGTGGAAGGTGACAAACTGTGCAATGGTGAACTTACCAGTGACTACATCACTGATGGGCCAGACTCCCCTCTTGCAGTGATCTTCAGCTTGCCTGGGATGCAGGAGTGTCTGTCTCAGGCATCCTTCCCCTACCCATTGTGAAGTAAACTCGATCTAGAAACCTTCACTATTAACAAAACACAATAGAATATTTCAACTTCTAACCAGACATTTTTGTTTGTTTGTTTTCTTAGCATGAGGCCAAATTCTAAAGTGTCCATCTATAGGTGAATTGGCACACTTTCTTCAAGATAGTACTGTTAGCCAGGCATGGTGGTGCACACTTTTGATCCCAGCACTTTAGAGGCTGAGATAGAAGGATTGTCATGAGTTTGAGGACAGCCTGAGACTACACAGTGAATTCTAGGTCAGCCTGGGCTAGAGTGTAATCCTACCTGCAAAAGCATAGAAACAAAGAAAAGATAATATTCTGAGAGCTCAGGCAAAGAAACATAGCAAACATCCAGTGTGAAGAAACCAACATCACAGGCTTTCATCTTTCTAAGCGAGTGCTTCCATGAAGGACCTTCACAAATTTTAGTTAATTTATTTTTTGTCTTCTTAAGGCTGTGTCTCATTGTAGTCCAGGCTGACCCAGAACTTATTCTGTCACCCAGGAAGGCCTGAAACTCACAACTATGTCCTCAAACCTTAGCCTCCCAAGTGAGTGCTATCATTGAAGGTGTGCACCATCAAGTCAGTGCTGGCATTGAAGGAGTACATCATCAAACCAGACTCCCTTGCAAATTTTGAAGATTCTCGGCATAGACTGTTTTCTGAGACAACCCTTATCTTAAGTGAATGAGTTTGTCATTTTTTTCCCAAAAAAACTACTTATTTGCAAGCAGAGCAGAGATAGAAGAGAGACATGCAGAGAGAATGGATGTGTCAGGGCTAAAGTTGCTGAAAACAGACTCCAGAAGCATGTGTCACTTTGAACATATGGCTTTATGTGGGTAATGCCAAATCAAATGTGGGTTGTTAGGCTCTGCATGCAATTGCCTTAACCACTGAGCTATCTTGTCAGCCTGAGTTTATGTTTAAACTTATTTTAATAAGTCACTGGGTCTCTTGGGTAGTACATTTTCATGCTGAGCTATGATAAAGAATATGGGAGGGCATATATATGTAAATATTTATAACCTTTTATAAATCTCAAGGTATAAATTAAGTGCAGTGTATGAAACTTGTAACCATAATAAGTTTGGTAATAAGCAAATATAACAATATTCCGTAATGATAATATAACTTTTTCATTTGTGCAATATAATATTTGTAATTTTATAGCCCACTTTGGCTACAGGTCACTAAAACCATTAAGAGAAAAGTATTATTGGGTGGGGACTGATCTTTGACAATCAATGAAAAAAAAAATGTTTGTCATCAAGGCATGCTGGTCACAGCCAAATATTCCCACTTTAATCCCACTGGAACAGGGGGCCAGCAGCTTGAAAAGTGACAGAAGCTGCAGAGTTCACACATTCACAATAGTGGTTGAAGCTAAAAAAGAATTTATTTGATATGGCACAAGTATCTTCAGAAATTCAAGCTGTTTAGCTGGTTCAGAAGCCTTATTCAGATGTCCACTGTGTGGTATCACATAGTATTGAGTGAAATATTTAAATATCTTTGGTGGGAGGAGTAAGGAACTTCTATGTGATTAATGAAGAGTTTTTCAAGAAAAAATTCTGGAAAGAGGGGCCCATTTCAGACTATTTAAAACCAATTGTGAGCACAGCCCATAGAGAAGGTAAGCACAGCCTGGAGGGAAGGACCCAGACTTTGGGCCAAGCAACTATAGCTACTTGATATTCAACAAAGGCCCGAACAATATAGGCTGGAAAAAAGACAGCATCTTCAGCAAATGGTGCTGGACAAACTGGAGAATTGTATGCAGGACACTGAAATGTAATCCACACATTTCACCATGCACTACACTCAAATCCAAATGGATCAAAGACCTCAAATAAGACCAGAAACTCGAATACTACTGGAAGAAAATTTAGCAAGTACTTTCCATGATATAGGAATGGAAAAAAATCTTCCTGAACAAAACCCCAGTGGCTCAAGTTCTTAAACAGTCACTCAACCAATGGGATCACATGAAGCTGAAGAGTTTCTTTTTTTTTTTTAAATCTTTTTATTATTATTATTATTTTATTTTATTTTTTGTTTTTCAAGGTAGGATCTCACTCTGGTCCATGCTGACCTGAAATTAACTATGTAGTTTCAGGGTGGCCTTGAACTCATGGCGATCCTCCTCCCTCTGCCTCCCGAATGCTGGGATTAAAGGCGTGTGCCACCACGGCTGGCTTTATTATTATTATTTTTTCTTTTTTAAATTTTTATTAGCATTTTCCATGATTATTAAAAAAAAATCCCATGGTAATTCCCTCCCTCTCCACCCCCTACACTTTCCCCTTTGAAATTCCATTCTCCATCATATTACCTTGACATCTCAATCGTTCTACTTACATATTGAAGAGTTTCTTTACAGACAAGCATACAATAAGCAAAGCCAACAACATTACCCACAGAATGGGAGAAAATATTTGCGGGTTACCCAACTGACAGAGGCCTAATCTCTAGAATCTACAAAGAACTCAAAAATCTAAACAGTAAGAAGTCAAACACCCCACTCATAAAATGGGGCAAATAGCTGAACAGGCAGTTCATAGAGGAAGAAATAGAAATGGCAAACACACACTTAAGAAAATGTTCATCATCCCTAATCATCAGATAAATGCAAATTAAACAACTATGAGATTCCACCTTACCCCAATAAGGATAGCAAACATCAAAAAATAAAATGAAAATAAATGCTGGTGAGGATGTTGAGAAACAGGAACATTCATCCACTGTTGGTGGGAAGGTAGGATGGTACAACCACTTTGGAAAGCAATATGGAGACTCCTGGAAAAGCTGACTATAGAGATACCAACAGACTCAGTTATACCCTTACTGGGCATGTACCCTAAAACCTTCAAACCACAGGCCAGAGAGATTTGCTCAACCATGTTTGTAGCAGCTCAATTCATAATAGCTAAGAGCTGGAATCAATCCAGATGTCCATCACTAGAAGAATGGATAACTAAGATGTGGTATATCTACACAATGGAATTCTATACAGCAGTAAGAAAAGATGACACAATGAAATTTGGGGAAAAAATGGTTGAACCTGGAACACATCATTCCAGTGAACTTACCCAATCACAGAAAGAAAATCACCACATAGTCTCACTCATCTACAGCACCTAACCTGAATCTACCCAAGATACCTTGCATACCTAGCAAGCATCTCGTGGACTAAACCCTAGGATGGATGGGGAGGAGGAGACGGCAATGAAAGGGTGGGAAACACAAATCTAGACCCAAACTGCAATGTACCATAAAATGCTACTTCCTAAAAGCAGACCAAATGGCTGAACTTTCACCAACACCTTACAGGGAACACCTAAACCACAAGAGAGGGTAGGATCAATGATAACCTTAATCTTCTACATCTTCCCTCCCTCCTCTTTCTCTCTGTCTTCCCTCTAACTCTTGTATATTAGTTATATTTTCTTCATTTTCTTAGTGGGCACTGACCTGTAAATCCCAGTACCAGCCTGCGGCTATCATCCACAATGAGCGTTTGATCAGAGAGACCTTCAAGGTTTCCTAAAAGACAGATTTCTATCAGAGTACTTGATGACCCACCAAAGGTTAGTGGCAAGACCCTACTGCTGAACATACCATATGCAGTTGACATGTAAAATGGAACGGCATGGCTGGAATCTAGAAGAGAGTCAGTCCCCAGATAATTAGCACGTCTAGTGCCAGAAGGTGCCACATGGGCGTCTGGGGGAAAATGACCAATATCTGTCCAATCAACTCATGGTCTAACCTACATAGAAGCAAATAACCCGTTGTGATGCCCACACAAGTGCGATAGTGGCACACAGCCAAGGTGGGGAACCAACTGCTCTTGATTTGGTTAACTGATCCCCTCAGTGGTTTGGGAGCCATAGCTGGAGCTGGGAAACAAGTCAGAACCATATTCAAACATTATCCCACTCTCCAATATCACGCTACTATCAATCATGGGCTACAGGAGGGCCTACACCTATTAAATTCTCTGTTATCTCATTTGTCCTGGAGCTAAGTTACTCTCCATTGGAGAATCTGCTTCTCTTTTTCAGATAGATGCAGATGTAAGGAGAGAGCCACCCCATCATACCTCAGAAGGCCCCTGGCTTAAAGTAAGAAAAATTGGTGAAACAAGCAAGGGTGATGTTTTCTTGAGGAACTGGATACCAGCACAAAGGGGAAGGAGACCAACACAGAGAAAAATCAATGCCTACCAAATCAGAGAGCCAGAACCCCAGAGGCCCCCAACAACTCAGCACTGAAGCATACCAAAATTGAACACAACATGGCTAAGGGAAGTTTTGCAGAAGAGGGGGAAGAAGGAATGTCAGAGCCACATGTTGGGTCATGATATGCAGAGACATTTATCTTACCAATAACTGTGGGCTGACTCTACAACACACGACTCATATACCTCAACAAGGAGGGGGCCAATGGGAAGGGGTAGGTCACGGATGAGCCTAATAATGGTACCAAACTGACTGTATTTGCTGAATACAAAACTAATTAATAAAAAAATTAAAAGAAAAATACCCTTTGTGCTCTCTGATAAACAAGTATAGAGATAGACCTCATGTAGCAACAGCTGTTGAATAAGTTGAGCTGCAGGTGTATAAATCACCCTTCTGAGAACTAGCATCCAGAGGATCTGAATAACAACTGTAAGAATCATCATTTCGAAATAGTATTAGTAGTCTCTTACTGGTAAGGAAAGGAATGGCTCTCAATGTAAGATAGCTGCAGTGCACAATGACAAAAGGGGTTGGAAATTCCTCCCTCTAGAAATTACCTTAGGAGAATCTGACCATGAAGTTTAGGGATGGTCCTCTTTAAATGATATTTATACTAGGACCAAACCATTAATTGTATCTATTGCCTAATTATGAAACAGCCTCAATAGACTGTTCAAAGCAAGGGTAGCAATGGCTGTCATTAACAAATCACATTCATAATCTGTGAACAGGAGACATAAGAATTGAACTCGTTGAGAAATAGCCAAAGTTGGCTTTGGTAAGCATGTGTATGGATTGACCTCATTGTGAATCAGCCTTAGAAGACAAGGACCTGAAAGTGTACGACCAATCTTCATTGATAAGTCCTCTTACTTAGCTCTGACTAACAGGTGTAGGGACTGCCCTCATTGAGAAATACCATTCATGGTCTGTGATGAGCAGTTGTGACAATAGAACTAACCTAGAAATAGTTGAGTAAACTTTGACCAGAATGTGAAGGAATGACAATTATTTAGAAACAAGTGTATTTGACCATGGTCTTTGAAAATATACTTCAGATATTCTGATGAGCAAATACAGGAATTACCCCCATTGAGAAATATTCCTAGTAGACTTATCCTGTCCAAAAGTGTAAGAATTGCCCTGAAATATAGCCTTAATTATCTCTGTCCGCCACATGTATGAATGCCCTCCATAAAACAGCCTTAAGTAGCATTAATACTGTTTGAATGGCAAGGATAAGACAAGTCTTCATTGATAAATAGCCTTACTTGTCCCTTGCCAGCAACTGTAAAATTGCCTCACTAAGAAATAGACTTAGGGCCCTACAGGGTGCACACACAGAGTGAGCAGGGCAAATATCCCTGTTTCCCAGATCCCCCCACTTCTCTGGTAAGAATAGGTCCCTTGGTGGCTGGCTGGGGTCTGCTTGGATCCTGCACACATGCCGCTGAAGAATATTCCTTGCTCCACCCTCCTGATTGACGGACCCTGGTGTCCACAATTTCAGGATACCACTGCCAGATAGTGTGCACATAGAGTATATAGACCTCAGGAGATAAAGGACCCCTCACACTTCAGCCTAGAAGCAGCTGAAATTACAGAGTAACTGTGGTGATGAGCAAGAGTACTGCTTCCATGCTGAACCGGATAATCACCACCAGGGTTTAGAAGACAGACTCTGAGGATACTCAACATCTACCAAAGCAAATATCCAGAGGCTCCTAAGTACTCACCACTGAAGTAGACTTAAAATTCGCCCACCATGGTTCAAACATTTTGCAGAAGAGCGCCAAAAAGATTTGAAGACGCACAGATTGAGACATCATGCCCAGAGAGACTCCCTCCCCAGAGAAAAACTGACAGCTGCTTCCAAATGCATAAACCACAACCCCATGAGGCATACCTGCAACCCCACTCAGGAGTGTCCCCAGTGGAATGTGGGAAGGGACAAAGGAAAACAGGGTACCAACATAGGATGTATCCATATGAACTATGTTGGTGTTGTTAATAATAATAATAATGATAATAATAAACATTAAAAATTAAGATAGTTGTATTCCTGTGGGAAAACCAAGCTGTATCTGAAACACAGAGAGTGTGGGTATTATGTATTAAATATATAAATTTATATATGCAGGCAAAATATGCTAACAGTTATGGAGAAACGTTCATTAATTGTTAATAACAAAATTAAATCACCCAATTTGAGTATGATTTAAGTCCTACAATAACAAATACATACACACTGTTTTTGTGAAAAGTATTGACCTATCATTTGGGCCACTTAGGGCCTCTTATCATATGTACATAGAAATTGTAAGGCACATAGACAGTACGGAATCTGGCATTTTATCTCCTTTGCTTGTGTTACCTGATCACCTCTGTATATAAGCACATTGGAGCAGAAACGTAAGGTGCTATTAAATCTGTATTTGCTTTGTATTCTAAGTTCAGCCAAGGCTCTCATTCCCCATGTGAGGTTAAGGCTTTACACCAGAGCAGAAACAAACATGACCTGATAGCCAATTTATTTCACCAGAAATAGAGACAATATTTTCTGTTATTAACATAATTATGAAAAATAAAGAATGATAATTCCTTCCCCTGTCACATTCCCCTTTACAATTCCACTCTCCATCATATTCACTCACCTGCTCAAATAGTCTTTTATTTTGAGGTCATCATCATTTCCTCCTATTATGATTGTCTTGCATAGGTAGTGCCAGGCACTGCTAGGTCAAGGATATCCAGGTCCTTTTGTGTCTTGCAGAATTCATTTAAAATAGAGGCACTTAGTCGCTGGTACAGCCAGAACTGAGGGAATAGTAACTGCATCACATGCAGACAGAGATTCATTCATTACAGATTTTTTAAAATATTGATTGAAAACAATAAGAAATACAGCTGGGCTAAAGTAATGGTTTTGTGTTACAGGGCCAGGTGCTTCCTAGAAAGCTTAATGGCCTTAATCTAATTCCTCTGCACACATATAAGACAGAAGAACCAAGTGGTCCATGCATCTAGAAGACATTTGCAGGAGAAAGAAGCCCTGGCATATCCTTTTTTCTTTCTCTCTATCTCTTATTTTCTCTCTTCCTCTCTTCATACATAAATAATAAAATATTTTTTCAAATTATTTGCATATTTCTATGGAAAGCACGGGTAGCATATACTGTTGTTGAGAAATAGACATTGAAGACTTAGATAAGCAAAATTAGAAATTGCTGTTGTTTACAAATAGTCTTAATTTACTCTGACTATCAATTGTTGTAAAGGAACTCCTTGATAAATAGGCTTAGTGCACTTGTCCACAACTGAAAAAAATGGCACTCCTTAAGGCATGGCTTGACAAGACTCTGACCAGCATGTGCAAGAATTGCCCACACTGAGAAATAGCCTTTATAACCTCTGATCACCATGTGTAGCAATGGACCTAACTGTCAAAAAGCCTTACTAGACTTTGATCTGAAAATGGATAATATAACATCTTTGAAAATTAGCCTTCATATTCTGAAAACTAAGACCAGGAATTGCCTTCATGAGAAACATGCTTTTTATTCACTAACTAGCAAGTGTAGGAATTCTCTCATTATGAATCAATCTAAATACATGGTGCCATGCAAAGGTAGGAATGGCCATCATTAAAAAATTACTTCATATACTCTGGCTAGTGAGTGTGGAAATTTCACTCATTTGAACTAGCCTTGATATAATCAGACATGCAAGTATATCAACAAACCTCATTGTGAAAGAGATTTAATACTCTCTGAACATCCACTGGATTAATTGTCCTCATTGAGAAGCAGCCTTAGTAGATTCTCGCTACCCAGGGTATACGCTGTGTTTGTTGAGAAAGACTTTTCATATACACTTACCAGTAAATGTAGGAATTTTATTATTGAGAAATTGCCTCAGTAGACTGTGACAGGAACGTTTAGGAATTGCCTGCATTTAAAAATAGCATTAGCTGACCCCAACAGTAAGTGTAAGAATTGTACCCATAGAGCAATGTTTTTGTTTGGGTCTTTACAGCAAGGGATGGTGAATTGTACCAGAGTGTCTGCCTAGGGATAGCTTTTTAATTTGTTTTACATACATTAAACTTCCTTTTTAGCACAGTTGAACGTAGAATCCGTTATGGGCTCTATGGATGACTGGATTTGTAATGTAGGTATAAAACTTCTCCATTGCCTATGGAAGATATACAGTCTTGTATAAAGCACATAATAAGTGAAAGACAACTGAGTATAAGAGACAAAAATTTCATTGTTTTAATGCGTTGCTAAAATTGAATATAGACTTTTGTGGGATAAAAGGTTAAAAGGATAGTTAGGGTGTTATATGGGAATAAAATTGAACACGTGTATGAACAGTCTTGAATTTGGAATGAAAAGTTATAAAAGATCATGTACTATAGAAGCATTGTATTTGGGTGCAGACCTGATACTTCATTACATAACGGAGCTCATCACAGCTTGTGTTGCTGTTCTTATACAATCACATAGGGATTGTGCTTATTCACTCATGTGCAAGAAGCCGAATTTCCTGCTCACCCTAAACTTCCCTTTGGAGCAATCCTGTTAGAAATATAAATATCAAACATAGCTCCACACTGTTTGGTGTATCAGGATGGACTGAGAAAATGTCAAATTTCAGGATGACCAATGAGTTCATCACACATGATTTAAACAAAGAAATGTCAAGTATAAATTGAGGTTTTTCATGGGAGGAAAAATGTATTGTGGGGATTTAGTTATTGGCAGAGTTCAACTCTTCTGACCTTAACCATATCCATCCCAAAATTGGTACCTGGAAACAACCTATTTATGAAAGAACTAAGAAATTGGTGAAAACAATTAACACATAGACAATGCAATACTTCTCAGACATAAAAGCATAATACTACCCTGTCAAAACTGGTGAAACAATAACTCTCTGCCTTGTTTCTGAATCATGATTACACTGTTACCATAAAGACATTCATTTGTATAAATTTTTCTCCAACTGTATTTGGGAGTGGAATCACACTGTGGGAAGCTCCTGGAGGCGGAACTGTCCCTCCACCTGGGGTACTTTAGGAAGGTGGTTTTCAATTTCACCATGTGATAGCCTTCCATTAGACCTCAGAGGTGGGGAATATGCATTTTTATGATGGTGCCTGGAGAACTATGGAAACCCTGGAATCTAGGTTAGTGTGCTGTGTTATAGTCTTAGCCCTTGATTATACTGGAGGACTCAGATGATAGCAGGTTTGGCCAGTTACAATACCTGGAAAGGTTCTTGATAGCTCCTTGGGGCCCACTACTTCCATGTGCACAGAGCCTGATGCCCCTGGGAGTGCCTATATTTTATTCTGATTCCCCACCACGTCCTCATATGAACTTTGATTCCCTCAGTTTTGTCACTGTTCTCCCAGTAACCTGTCTCACACTGCATCAGCATTTAGTATAGTGTCTACTTTCCCCAAGCAGATTCCCCATAAGCGTAATATCTACCCTTCCCATAGAGTGAACATCTTGCCTTACTGAACATGGCACACAGGGAGTTATGGTTCTGTCACACCGGTTTTCTCTCTCCCTCTCTCCCCTTTCGAACTACGGTCTCACTCTAGTCCATTTTGATGTAGAATTCACTAGGTAATCTCAGAATGGCCTCAATGTCAGTGATCCTCCTACCTCCACCTCTTTGCTGTGATTAAAGGTGTTCCTCACCACACGTATCCCACTTCTCTTTTAAGAACAAAGCAGAACCCCAGTGTCATGTGTCAATGTATTCCAAGAAGCTATGCCTCTCTCATAGCTCATTTAATTTCCAGAAACCTGCAGTGTTTAAGTTATATCCTAGTTCAATAACTCAAAGAAGCATTTTGAGACCTAGTTTTTAAATCTCTCAAAAGCATGCCAGCCCACAGCCTATCCCTACACAACAATTGAAGCTCTGTAGCAGTCACAGTAAATTCTGTGCTCAAATACCACAATGGACTGAGGTTCTCAACATCCTTCTCTCCATTCTAATGATGGCTGCCATCATGTCCCTCCAGTATCTCATAGCCTCATACTATTCCAAGGCCATACCAAATCCCTTGCTGCCCTCATGAAACTGAGTAACCACACCAGCAATCATCTAGTGCCAAAGGGAAGCTCAAGACCCAACCCAGATTCTGCCCATGTTCTCAGAACTCCTGATTCCCTGTCTTCCATTCTCCTCCATTATATAACAGAGTATAAAAGGACTTTTTGTTCTTAAAACATTTCTTATAGATGGTGCACTTTCAGGTGTATAATGTCAATTTTCCAGTTCAGTTCTGCAATCACTTATTACTAATCTCATTATCAAAATAAAGCAATGCCAAATGCAGACACAAACCACCTTGAATCAGGATGTGCAAAAAAAAGAAAGAAAGAAAGTAATAGAAAGGAAGAGAAAAGAGAGAAAGAAAAAAAAAACTTTCAGAGTCTTGTGATTACCTATTGGATCCTTTCACATCCTGCAGATATGGACTTTATCTACAGCATCCTACCACATCTCAGCAGAGTGAGAGAGCTGCCCTGAGCTTCTCAGGAAGAGAGGAGACCGATATTCAGACCATGAAGATTCCATTGCTAGCTGTGGCTCTCTGCTGCTTGGTGTGTGCAGAGAAGAAACCTCTGAAGGTACTGTGGCTACCATGAACTGACAGAGGGCAGGTGATCTTGATCTCAGGTGAATGTCCCTTCTACAAGGGCATGAATCTGATTCAATAGGGCTCACCCTTCTGCCTGTGTTTTCATAGCCCAGTAATGATTCTCTTAATATTATTAAATTAGTTTTTACTTGATATGAAGGTGTGAAGAATAAAATACTTTTTCTACATAGCAGATTCCAGGTCAGCCTGGAAGAGACTGAAACCCTACTAAAAAAAAGAATTGTCAGAGATTATATCTTAGAAATCATTTAAAATTTATGCTATAAATGTGATTCCTTCCATATTTTATTTTGGTAAGGTTTTCTATAACTTGCCATGGAATACCTTGCTCTTTTCACTTTTATTTATTTATTTTTATTAATTAGTTTTGTATTCAGCAAATACAGTCAGTTTGGTACCATTATTAGGCTCATCCATGACCTACCCCTTCCCCATTGGCCCCTCCTTGTTGAATTTCCCTGACCAATGTTGGGTTCATTTTTGGTCTGCTTCAGTGCTGAGGTGTTTGGGGCCTCTGAGGCTCTGGGTCTCTGACTTGGTAGGAGTTGATTTTTCTCTATGTTGGTCTCCTTTCCCCTTTTGCTGGTATCTGGTTCATCAGGAAAACAGCATCCTTGTTTGTTTTGCAAATTTTCCTTATGTTCAGCCGGGGCCCTTTTGAGGTATGATGGGGAAAAAGAGAAGCAGATTCTCCAAGGGAGAGTGAGTTAGCACCACTTTTAAAATGATACCATAGAATGGATGAGCACTCATAAATAGAGTTGACTTTCCTTAAATTCCTTTTTCATGTCCTAACGCATTTTTAGTATTTCAAGAAGACTGTGAATAGACAATAAAATAAAATATTAAGGAAAAATTTCAAGCACAACTTAAATAAATAAATAGCTAAGGTTAATCATTATGATTGGCCAAAAAATTACATACATTTCCATAAGGTGCAAATACTGCAGTATATCCCTTGGACTTAACCATATTTTCAAGGGAAATTATGACAATGTGCATGAATTTGAAACTACATCTCCACCCACAAGGATTTGATGCTTATATTTTTACGAGTAAAATCAGGTGCCATGGTCACAATAGATATTGATGAGAAAAGTTAGAGGAATGGCTGATGCTTCTAATTGAACATTCCCTTTTAGTTTTCAGGGAAATATCGCACGGTGTCCATAGCTTCACACAGGTTAATCGCAATAGTAGAGAATGGCCTGTTAAGGATTTACATACGTGAGGTGGAATTTTATGATGCTTATAAGGAAATGTTCCTCACTTTTGATTTGAGGTAAGAAAGATTTTTCTTGTGTGCAAGAAACCAAATGTGGCATTCTGGCTGCTACAAAGGTGACAAATTTCCGGTGGGACACAGAGAACTGCTATGAAAAATTGAGTTGCTGTCCATTCTTGAGAGAACCATGAGGTGTTTGCTTATGCTACATTTCAGTCCCTGCCAGGAGCCAGTTAAAATGCCATGGATAAATCTTAAATGACCAGAGATGCACAGCTCTAGCTGATGTTAATGATTTATATTAACTTTTTGAACGTGCTAAGAAAAATATGCTACCTGTCATGCCCATAACATGATAAACTCTAGAAGATCCAGTGGCTTTGCTTGGGAGTTTTTCAATACTTAGCAGAGAAAGCATACTATTTTCTTCTCCAAAATTAATCCATGACTTTGAAAATGACTTCGCATTCTTGAAACTCTTGCCTAACACTCTCAGGTAGTGTGATAATAGGCATATGCCACCACATGCAATTGGATTGGATAAGTCATGAATTAATTATCTGCTAAAATTCTTTAGTGTCATAAATTCTGGGTTACTTTCATAGACCTTACAATCAGGTACATATACGTGAATTTATTCACAATTTTTGTTAGCAGAATTATTTATACATTGACTTTAAGCAAATCCAGTGTGAAAAGGAAACACTCCATCTCCAAGAACTTCCTCCAACACTCAAAATAATCACGTGCTTAAATTTGAAGGACATTAGAAGCAAGGAAACTACACCTCACCATTGCATGGCACACACTTACCTAATAATGACCTTCCATAAAGTGATTGAAATTGTTAATATGTTCATGACAGTAGGGACAGTGTCTTACTGCAAAATCATTAACTCTAGAAATAAGAAAATTTCCCCAACTATTTTTGATTACATAGAAATTTGAAAGATACCAGGAATCTGACCTCTTTGCTTCCCAATTCAAAAAGTCTATAAGTTGTGGAGATGGTTCTGTGGATAAATTTGTTTAACTCTCAAGCCTGAGGAGCTTAGTTTAGCTTGTTAGAATTTAAAAATCCATAGTTCTGAAAGTCCAGTGTTAGGGAAGCAGAGAAATGTTGACCACAAAGACGTGCCTATTATTTCCCTGAAAGATTCAGTGAGATCCAGGTTCAGCAAGAAAAAACTCAGCATGAGAAATAGGTCAATGAAAAACACAAACAATATTGACAGCAGGCTCACCATTGCACGACCCATAATTAAATCGATATTCTTAAAAGTATGCATGTGCATGATACATACACCTGAAGAAAGAAATTGACAATATCAGGACCACACTGGAAAGAACCCTTGTGAGCAGAATTTCAATTGTTTGAAATTGGCTCAGGGATATTTTGCAGAAGAGGGGGGCGGAAAGAATGTCAGAGCCACATGTTGGGTCAGGATATGCAGAGACATTTATCGCAATAACTGTGGGCTAACTCCACAAGGCATGACCCATATACCTCAACAAGGAGGGGCCAATGGGGAGGGGGTAGGTCATGGATGAGCCTAATAATGGTACTAAACTGCCTGCATTTGCTGAATAGAAAACTAATAAAAAAAATAGAAGGGGAAAAGAAAAAAATTCAAAGACTACTCTCCTCTCTTGTATTAGGGTTTAACGTAAACCAAGATAGTTGCTCAATATTCAAGTGAAATCCAATGCATTAACACTGATATGTAAATTTTTGGAAGGTGTCGTTATCAGGTGAGAAAGTATGAGAACAAGATGAACCAAAGATGAAGGATGGCATAAATGTACGGGTACTTGCAGTATGCAGTGGATAAGTATAATTAGGAAATGAGAAAAATAAAACATTGTTCTTAATATGAATGGATGGTACTATTTTCTATGAGTTTGCTTACAAGCGAATATGAGGTATGCTTCTATTTCTTATAAAAAATATTGGTTGAGAATGTTCATTTTTAATTTTTTTTCTGTCTGTTATAATAAAGTAATATGATTGGAACCCAGAAAGAAAAAAATGTTTCACTTTGTTTTTTTTTCTCACAAATTAGTATGTTAGGAAATGTGAAGGATAGTTAGATTATAGATAGATAGATAGATAGATAGATAGATAGATAGATAGATAGATAGATAGATAGAGAAAGAGAGAGACAGAACACAGCAATAGAATGTTACATATGGAATCAGGGTTGGTAACATGCTATTTTCACTTTCCTGGCCTGTACATTTCATACATTACAGATCTTAACACTGTGTCCTAAGTATATACATTCAAAATACAGTTAGAATTGCAAACAAAAAACGTTTCACCAGAGACATAATTATCATACAATTTCTGAATAAATCCATAAAGACGTAGAAATAGTACTGGCAGACAGAAAACTAAAGTGTGAATTTACAGATGTCAATATTGCAGTCTTGGGCTGGAGAAATGGCTTACCAGTTAAGTCATTTGCGTGTGAAACCTAAGGACCGCAGTACATTTCCCCAGGACCCCTCTAAGTCAGATGCACAAGGGGGCATTTGCGTCTAGAGTTCCTTTGCAGTGGTTGGAGGCCCTGGCATGCCTATTCTCTCTTTCTCTCTATCTGCCTCTTCTTGTCTCCTGAAGAAACAAATAAATAATACATCAAAAAAATTCCAGTCTGATCCTCAGCATGAGGAGTGTGGCTGTCATTCCCCAATGCACCTGCACCTAGAATCCAATGTATGAGGCAAGGTTTGGCTGTCTCCATTAAAGGGCAAGGCTTCAGGCCATCATGGGATACAGACACTCCTCTCTGCTAGATGTGTTTCACACACAATCTGCTCCCCCAAAGTTAACCATGCTGACACAGATTCAAATGTACAGAATAATTGCATAAGAACTCTGTCAAGTAAATGAAGACAATGCACAGGGCAATCAGAGCGAGTTTTGCTCTCAGCATATGAACTGTGTATAATCCTTTTTTACTCATTCAGTAGTATGTTGTATATTAATGGATGCCTAATGTATTTCTTATAATTTCCCTATAGGCAAGATGGAGAGTGCCACCGATACAGACTCAAAGCACTGAATTTAATATATCTATTTAGCAATTTTAGTGAGTATCAGATCTTCGTGGGTGACTATGTAAAACCAACTGTAGAGTGCCTTCAGCCTCATGGCCATGTTGTTTACTATCTCTTGCTCTGAGCCAGTGTTGAACAGAAGCATCTTACCACATGAGAATTTTATTGTTTCTCACACTTCCAGGTGATCCACTTCAAATATGGCCAAAATCAGAAGAGGTTATTGTTTTTAATGCCACTGACTTGTGGACATTCCATGACCCATATCGTACCTCCCCAAGAGTCTGGTTCCGTCATCTTGGTGGGGATTACAGAAGTAGGTATAATGGGTTTCAAAGATCTGCTGGTATTGTCTTTTCATATAAGCCAAGATGCTCACCTATAATCTTACACAGACCATTACACCACTTGACATTCTTAAAACGTTCTGTGCAAAGAAATGAGGAACATAACACATTCAAAATATAAAATGGTGTTTAGCGCTCAATTTCACATGAATGGATTTCTGAGGTCAACAAAAAATTCTGCTACTTGTTATGAATTCTACTTGTAAAATGCTCTGAAAAAGTGGATTATATTTTGCCTATGGAGTTTGGGAAAACCCTTTTCTCACATGGTTCTCATTGTGGGATTACCCAATTATTGCATGGCCAAAAGGCATAGACATTTACTTTCAGATGTAGGAAACATATTAGAGCCCGTTGACATCAACTATGACCTTACAAATTTTAGTTTACAATGAATATTGGCAATTATTCTTTAAGTAATATAGAATTTAAATAGTGACATTGGTGTGTTTCCACTCTACTATAGTGGATAAAAACACAAATGACATAAAAACTAACACTGTTTTCACTCACAGTTGTAAAAGCAAGGCAAAGTCCTCCTAATGCAAACTCATACAGAGACCCCAGGATTTATGATTTACATCACATTGTAAGGTTGTCCTATGGGATTTGATGTGATCAATACATGACAGTTTATGTCCTCCATGATTTCAAGCTGTTGCATGTTCTTGATTACAATTTGTGGGAAATCCATGGACTGATGAAATGACTGCAATTTTATTCAGTATTGACAATGTACCCATAGGTACTTTGATCATTCATATAAAATGTCAGTATTTAGAGTTAATATTGTCCAACAAAATTCTCTCTAACTGTTTCCTTCTCAATATTTCATTCTAAAATGAATGAATGAATGAATCAATCAATCAATTTTTTTTGAGAAGTGTTTTGAAATAGGGGCTGATCTTGAATTCACTATGTACTCTCAGTACAGCCTTTAACTCACAACAGTCCTCCTATTTCTTCCTCCTGAGTGTTGGAATTAAAGGCATGCACTACCATGCCCAGCCTAATAAATAAATATTTTTAAATAAGTAAATAAATATTTTAAAAGAGAGCTGGTGAGATGGATCAGAGGTTAAGGAACTTCAAAGCCCAAGGACCAAAGTTTAGTTACTCAGTGCCCACTCAAAGCCAGATTCAGAGTGTATGGGGTACATCTGGAGCTCATTTGCAATGGTTGGAAGACCTAGCTTGACCATTCTCAACCACCCTCTCTCTCTCTCACTCTCTCTCCTTTCATCCCTCTCTCTACCTCTTTCACCCACTCTGCTAAAATATATAAATAAATATATTTTTAAGTATCCACTATCTAGCCATAGTTTTTCAAGTTTGGGTCATTAGTTAATGCAGTTCCAGTATAGGATTTTTAAGGCAAACCAACAAAATGGCCACATATTTCCTTTTCTGGATATATCTACTATGTTTTTATCAAAGCTTAATCTGCATATAATTTTTTAAAAAATATTATTATATGAAGACTATGTTCTACCCAGACCCTTATTAAGTGACTAATGTAGTTAATCTATTCCAGTAAGGTCATCCCAACTTTCATTCATATCACTGCTGTTCTTAGACACTCAGCAATTAAGACTTTTATTATTTTTTAATTTATTTACTAAAGAGGGAAAGATAATATGGCAACTCCAGCATCTCTAGTCACTCCAAAGAAACTCCAGATGCATGCACCAATTTCTACACCTCTCTGATGAGGGTACTGGGGAATAGAACCTGAGTACTCAGGTCTCAAAGGCAAGTGTGTTAACCACTAAGCCATCTCTTCTGCCCATTAGTTAGATTTTAAATGACCCTAATTTGAATGTGATGCAACCAAATAATTGCTCATGTGCCTGGAATTAACCACCTGGACTTAAAATTACCTCAATACATCCTACAATTATTAATCTTCATAACTTTTGTAAGTAGGATATTTGGTGTATGTTGAATTAGAGACAGTTTTTATTTACGATGAGGTGGTTGAAGTGGTAAATTTACTAAAATTGGAATGATACAGATTAGATCACCATGGCCCCTGTTTAAGAGTGGCAAACAAACTCTTGAAGCGGTCCATATTTTACTTATTTTTTTTATTCATTTGAAAGAGAAAGAGGAGAAAGAGAGAGAGAGAGAATTAGCATCCCAGGGACTCCAACTACTGCAAAGTCCAAATACATGTGCCAGCTCTTTCATTTGGCCTAAGTGTATCCTAGGAAATCAAACCACTGTTCTTTGGCTTTGCAGATGAATGTCTTTACCACTAAGCCATCTTTTCTACTCATGTGTCTCACATTTTAAATAAAAAAATAGACATATCAAATTAGTAGAAGATATGGTACTGTTGTCTAATCTTGAAAACATATTTCTTCTCAGTCCCAAAGGTGAATTGCTTCTCAGTGGATTTTGTCTCAACCAATTCAATGATATTACATTTTCACTATTTTTATGATCAATATAACCATCAAGATGTGTTTGTAGTTTTGTGTAAGTATTCAGTTTGATTATGTTTTGGGGATGTTTTGGTACTTTGGAGATGAGTTATGAGATGTGTATGCATTTTTTCATGATCTAACCTGGTATAGGAATGTGTTCACATGTGTCTTAAAACCTTACCATAACTTGAGGTGGGCATTGTGGCACACACCTTTAATCCCAGCACTCTGGAGGCAGAGGTACTGAGTTCTAGGCACCCTGAGACTACATATTGAATTTCAGGTGTGCCTGGATTAGAAAGGGTTCTTAAGTTCAAAAACAAACAAAACAAAAAGAAGAGAAAACCTTACCACAACTTTATAAAGCATAGGTAATTCTCTGTTTCATTGGTTACTTTCTGTGTATTTTTGCATCAGTGCCTCTCTGTAACTCATAATTATGTGAATCATGCTGTATACTCCACTTTTGAAACAAAATTATAGCCACTCTTCTTGTACAGACATCCACATAAAGATTGAAGGATCTCACCCCCAAGTAAGACTCAGAATACTCCACATACATATTTACACACACACACACACACACACGCACGCACACACCATGAATATAACAATGTCCAAAACTCATTCTCACACTGAAGATCAGGACGATGTGTGAGGTCATGATTGAGCACTGTATGATGGAGGCCTTCAATATTATCACCTAACATAGGAAAGGATGTTGGACTGGGGCTATCTCTACAAGAAAAAAATAGTGGCATCATTTTATGTTTTCTGATGTGAACGTCACATCTCTTCTATAATGGAACTAAATTTTATTCTGTCAAACTTGATGTTAAGTTTTTCACTTTGTATTTTCTTTTGTTTGTTGTTGTTCACAAGAAGAGATTCAGAAAATAGGGAGATTTAAGAGGAGGGAGAGCAAGGGGGATAATGCCAGGGAATATTATGTGTATGTGTGGAAATTGACTATAAAACTTTTAGAAACTCTATATTATAACCCATGGACTATGTGAGCTCTTTAGTGATTTCCCCTTTCATTTATTTTGTTACATAAAGAGTAGAGAGTAGATTCCATAACATAGACTGGGACACAATAGAAACAGTGTCATTGACACACTCAGATCCAATCATCACAAATTTCCAAATGTGCTTTACAGCGTTCCTTACCTTTTGAAGTAAAAATATGAGAGACAAAATTACTTTCATGCCATTTTTCCAAAATCTAGAAAAATGACATAAACCTGAATGTATGAATTGATCTCCAATTAAGTTGTCCTTGCTGGGTTACATTACCAACATAAAGGGGATAATGAACAGAAAGCATGATGTGCCATTGGGAAAATAAAGCTTGATCAACCTATGGTTTATAAAGTAGGATGGGTTTTGTGTTTAGAAAGGAATCTAATAGCCATATTTTCTGACTTCTATTCCATAAAATTCAGCAAAATGCCACATTATCAGTGAAGAGACACAGAAAGAGTATAACAAGATTATTAGTGACAAGCAAATTGCAACTCAAAATATCCTGGATGTCACCAAGACAGGTGAATCACTCTTGGGCTATCATGGGAAAATAAAGATTAAAGAATCTCTGTCATCCTCTGATGGCCATTTCTCATTCAGAATACTTATGATTAAAGATTTCTCATTTATGAAGTGAATGTAATACCACTTTATCCTCTTTTTTGTATTTTACAGACACATGTCCAAAATGGAGATATTGACTGTGTAAGTAGAAACATGGCTCTCACAACTATTCAAATGTTCAAGCTAAATAGCATTTGAAGTCAATTCAATCTTAAAAACAAAACCTATTAATACAGGGCTGGAGAGATGGCTTAGCAGTTAAGCACTTCCCTGTGAAGTCTAAGAACCCAGGTTTGAGGCTCGATTCCCCAGGACCCATGTTAACCAGATGCACAAGGGGGCGAAAAAGATCTGGAATTCGTTTGCAATGGCTGGAGGCCCTGACACGCCCATTCTCTCTATCTTACTCTTTCTCTCTCTGTCTGTAGCTCTCAAATAAATAAATAAAAATAATTTAAAAAAATTATTAATACAAAAACATGAAATAAATGGTGCATTAGTGAAATATTTATAATTAATGTAATGTGAAATTAGTCCTGTTTAAATAGTGATTTTCATTAAATGAAGAAAAAATTAATTAATTTAATAAAAATGAAATCTGAAATGATTATTAGGCATTTTAATACTCCTTTGAATGTAGACATCACATTGACAGCATATTTACAATAATTCAATGAGGCTCATCATCGCCATGCATGGCCTAGAGGTGTGACTTGGACATCACTATATACACAGAATCTCACACTTCTATCATGACAAGAAAAGTCATGTGAAGTAGTAGACCCTGGAAAATATGCCAGCATAAACGTACTTGATAACCCAAAGACAGTGCCCTTTGGTGTTAGTTTTTATTCATGAGAATACATTCATTCATATTGCCCATGTTCAAACAACACCCATATGATTTTCTTTATACCCTGACACTGATGATGTTCTCAATATCCCCTCACATCCATGTAAATAACCATCACTTATAATTCCCCAGGTTATAAGAAGATTCACATTGCTTGCAGCAAGTAGGTCTCTATGGAAGCAGAATCAAAAACTACAGACTTGGGCTGGAGAGATGGCTTAGCGGTTAAGCGCTTGCCTGTGAAGCCTAAGGACCCCAGTTCGAGGCTCGGTTCCCCAGGTCCCACGTTAGCCAGATGCACAAGGGGCGCACGCGTCTGGAGTTCGTTTGCAGTGGCTGGAAGCCCTGGCGCGCCCATTCTCTCTCTCTCCCTCTATCTGTCTTTCTCTCTGTGTCTGTCGCTCTCAAATAAATAAATAATAAAAAAAACTACAGACTTGTAATCATCTTTCATTCCAGATTGTACTCATGTTTGAGTATTTCTGATCCTTCACCCAGTCTGCCCTGTCCATGTATTTCCCATTGCTGATTTTAGTATTAGTAGCTCCCTCTGAGATTAAATGAATTGATTTCTTATAACTGTCAATGCACGCTGAATAAAAAGTTTATTACTGGAACTTAGATGATCTGGCCCCACCTCATAGTCCTTATCACACTTTGGATACATTTCTTTTGTCTTTTTCATTTTAGAAAAGCCACATTTGGTGGTGGAGAAATAAGAGGTAAAATCAAGTCAATTTGAAGTAGAAAAAATGTGCAAAATTTTGAATAAATAGTATTGCCTGTGTTTTGTCACATTTATTATTGAAAAATCAGGAAGTATATGGATTATATGACAAAGAGGTTAATAGTTAGCATGTTACTGAATCCCGAAAAGTGAGCTGAGATCTGGTAATTGTTGTCCATGCCTCTAGTCCCAGCACTTGGGTTGCAGAGGGCGGAGGAGTGCCATGACTGCAAGGCCAGGCTGAGAGTACATAGTGAATTCCATGTCAGCCTACAATACAGTGAGTCACTACCTCAAAAACCACCACCACCAACTACAGCAACCAACTAGAGACAACTCACCAAGGAGGATTGAACTTCTACCTCAGATTTCACATATATTCACTTCATTCTCTACAGCAAAATGTAAAATATTCCTGAGAGACAAACGAAAAGTTGCCAATGTCTTACCACTCATCATAAACTTGAGGATGTACATATCTACATTGGTTTCTTTACATATCATGATCACACAGGATTTTTTTTAAGCATTGACATCAGATTTACTAGCAATATTAAGACACAAAGAAAAATGGAAGCAGAAATTTACAAAAGTTTAATTTATGAAAACCATGCTATTTTGTACCAAAAAAAAAATTTTTTTTTAAAGCCAACCAATAAGAATTAGGTCCAGGAAAATTTGTAGTGAAGTATTTATGAAAGAAATAAACATTCTTAAAAGTGTAGAAATCCATTAGATAGTGTGTAATTCATGAGATTAGAAGAATAAAAACTTAATCATCTGCATATGTGTAAAAACCATGTGGGTCCACATATCTTGGTTTTCCCACTGCTGGTGGTACAGATGTAAGAGGAATTCTGGAACTCATCAGAGAGTCCAGCTACCTAACTGTATATTTCACTTCCACAGGGACAGACCCTTTGTCTAAAACCAAGCAAAACACTAGATTGCTTCTTAAAATAGTCCTAGTTTGCTCTATTACAATCACATACATGAAGAAACAATGCATGTATGCCAATAGTACACACAAACAAATACAAGTTCTTCTCTAACAAGCTTCCCTAGCTCTCAATTCCATTGATTCTGAAAAAGTGAACAATGAACACAAATACAGTCCTTAGACAGAGATATATATCATTGTAGAAATTAACAAATGGTCCTAAATATAAAGCATGCATTATTCTCATATAACATATTCAAAACAAAAAATGACTAGCTCTGAAAACGAGGAGACAAAAATAAATGATGTAATTAGAACTTCCTTGTGATAAACAACATGTAAACATGAGATATTTATTAATACAAAGAGCTATTTAACAAACTGTTAGTCTGTATAAGAAAAATAATTCAGTGTACACAACCAATAAACACAAACCTCTGTGCACTTCAAGCTTATCAAGGATAAGGAAGTATTAGAAAACTGTAGATTTTTAAATGTTACCAAGACTGAATTGGCTAAAGAAAATCTTTGTTAAAGCAAAGGTAAGAGTTTCCTTCAGTGCTGAAATATAGAAAATTCTATCAAAAAATTATTTTCAGGCTGAAGAGATGGCTTTGTAGTTAAGGTGCTCTCTGTGAACCCTAAGAACTACTATTTGAATCTCCAGGTCCCATGTACCCAGATGCACAGTGATGCAAGCATGCAATCTTGATCATGCACCACAACGCACCACACATGTCTTGAGGTCGTTAGCAGGAGCTGAGGGCCCTGGTGTGTCCATTCCCTCCCTCTCTTTCTCTCTTTTTGCCTTTCTCTGTCTCTCTTTAAAAAAAAAATCATTTAAACAGTGGTTATTTTTGTCATTTACTCTAAATGACATAAAAAAGATATAAACTGTGTAATATCTTTAAACTAGTTACCGTTTTTATGACACAAATATCAGGAAGAAATGTGAAAAAAGAAATCTGTATGTCAATAACATTGATGAACATACATGAATACTGAGAACTCAATGAACACTTTTAGCTTACTTTCAGTAGCAAGTGGAGTATTTGATTCAGTGGGAAATATCCTTAGTATACTCTGAAGAGAAAGGGAATATATGCTTTTTCCTTTAGAAACTAGTATAGTAGTCTCTGAACAGTAAGTCCTGGAAGTACCCTCTGTAATTAATAGCCTTAACAAAAATCTTGATAAAGACGTGTACAGATTACCCTCATTGAGAGACAGACTTTGTAACTCAAAAATGCACCAGTAGAAATGCTACCATTAAGAATTAGATTTTTAGCTTCTGGTTAAGATGGCGGCATAGCAGCCACACCAAAGCAGCCTAGGGAAGAAAAGGCCAAAGAAAACCCAGGAAAATACACACATTTACTAAAAAGTGAGGTGTATGAGAAATTAAAATGGCAGCAGAGAAGTAGGAGTGTCCCAGAGCATCCAGAACCCACACAAGCAGGCCGAAGCAGCTCCGGCAGTGGCGCCTCGGCTTCAGCAGTAGAAAAGAAAGATTTCAAAAAAAAATTATGGTAAATATGTTCAAAGAAATCAAAGAACAAATCAAAGGAATGAAAGAGGAAATCAAAAGAATCAAAGAAGATGCAGGACACCAATTTAATGAAATAAAGAAGGCAATACAAGACGTAAATAAGGAAATAGAAATAATAAAGAAAAACCAGTCAGAATTACTAGCAATGAAGAACACAGATAATGAAATAAAAATCTCTGTAGAATATGTCACCAGTAGAATGGATGAAGGACAGGATAGAATATCTAAGCTAGAAGACCAGGTGGCAGATCTGATGCAGTCCAACAAAAAGAAAGACAAACTAATAGAAAAGTATGAGTGGGAATTTCAAGATATTTGGGACACTATGAAAAGATCAAACATAAGAATTCAGGGCATAGTAGAAGGAGAAGAATCTCACTCCAAAGGCATAGTAGGCATCCTCAACAAAATCATAGAAGAAAACTTCCCCCAAATTGGGAAACAGGTGTCAGTGCAGATATAGGAAGCTATTAGAACACCAGAGAAAACTTGGAAAGAAGCTTTACTTGACATATTATAATCAAACTACCAAACACACAATCCAAAGAAAAATATTGAAAGCAGATAGAGAGAAAAATCAAGTTACCTACAAAGGCAAGCCCATCATGACTACAGCAGATTATTCAACACAAACTTTAAAAGACAGAAGGGCTTGGAGTGATGTATTCCAAGTTCTGAAAGATAACAACTGTCAACCACGGTTACTTTATCCTGCAAAGTTATCCATTCAAATAGATGGAGAAATAAGGACATTCCATGACAAAAGCAGGTTAAAGGAGTATTTGAAGACAAAACCAGCTCTACAGAAAATACTTGAAAGAATCCACCATGCCGAAGAGAAGGAAAAGCACATATATAAGCAACCTAGGAAAAACAAGCAATACTCAAATACTAATTAACACAAGAGAACAAAGGTCGAACCGGAACCACAAAAAAAATGGCCAACATAAATACATACCTTTCAACAATATCACTTAATATCAATTGCCTCAAGGCCCCAACCAAAAGACATAGGTTTGCAGACTGGGTAAAAAGGAGGATCCTACAATTTGTTGTCTCCAAGAAACTCACCTTTCTAGAAAGGATAGACATTATCTTAGGGTGAAAAGTTGGAAAACAGTGTTTCAAGCAAATGGGCCTAGGAAACAAGCAGGGGTTGCTATCCTAATATCTGACAAGTCAGACTTCAGTCCAACGTTAGTCAAGAAAGATAAGGACGATCACTTTATACTGATTAAGGGCACACTCCAACCGGAGGATATTACAATCCTAAACATATATGCACCTAACACGCCGGCACCCAAATTCATCAAACAAACATTATTAGAACTAAGGTCACAGATAACACCAAACACAGTGGTAGTGGGTGACTTCAACAACCCATTCTCATTAATTGACAGGTCATCCAAGGAGAAAATAAACAGAGAGGCATCTGGACTAAACGAGGTCATAGTAGGAAAGGACCTAACATATATACAGGACATTTCATGAAATGCTGCAGAATATACATTCTTTACAGCAGCACATGGAACATTCTCTAAAATAGACCATATTGCCAGGTGTGGCGGTGCACGACTTTAATTGCAGCACTCGGGAGGCAGAGGTAGGATCTCAGAGAGTTTGAGGCCACATTGAGACTACAGAGTGAATTCCAAGTCAGCCTGAGCTAGAGTGAGACCCTACCTCAAAAAAAACAAAAAAGAAAAAGAAAAAAGAAAAATAGACCATATATTAGGACACAAAGCAAATATTAACAAATATAGGAAAATTGAAATAATTGTTTTATTTATTTATTTATTTATTTGAGAGCAACAGACACAGAGAGAAAGACAGATAGAGGGAGAGAGAGAGAATGGGCGCGCCAGGGCTTCCAGCCTCTGCAAACGAACTCCAGACGCGTGCGCCCCCTTGTGCATCTGGCTAACGTGGGACCTGGGGAGCCGAGCCTCGAACCGGGGTCCTTAGGCTTCACAGGCAAGTGCTTAACCGCTAAGCCATCTCTCCAGCCCGAAATAATTCTTTACACTCTATCTGACCACAGTGGATTGAAACTACAAATCAATAGCAAGAAAGGCTATAGAGCTTACACAAAATCATGGAAACTAAACAATACACTACTAAATGATGAATGGTTCAATGAAGAAATCAAAAAAATTTACAGAGTCAAAAGATAATGAGAACACAACATACAAAAATCTCTGGGACACAATGAAGGCAGTCCTAAGAGGTAATATTATAGCTTTAAGTGCCTATATTTAGAAATTAGAAAGGTCACAAGTAAATGACCTAATGCTTCACCTTAAAGCCTTGGAAAAAGAAGAACAAGGCAAACCAAAAATCAGTAGACAGGAAGAAATAATAAAGATTAGGGCAGAAATTAATGAAATAGAAACAACAACAACAAAAACAATCCAAAGAATTAATGAAACAAAGTGGTGGTGATTTGAAAGGATAAACAAGATTGATAAACCCTTAGCAAAGCTGACCAAAAGAGAGACACAAATTAATAAAATTAGAGATGAAAAAGGTAACATCACAACAGACGCCAGACAAATTAAAAAAAAAAAAAATCAGAGGTACATACTATAAAAGCCTATACTCCACAAAGTATGAAAACCAGAAAGTAATGGATGAGTTCCTTGATTTATATGACCTGCCAAATTAAATCAAGATGAGATTAATCACCTAAATAGACCTATAAGATGTATGGGGATCCGAACAGTTATCAAAAGTCTCCCAACTAAAAAATGCCCAGGCCCAGATGGATTCACTGCTGAATTTTACCAGACCTTCAAGGAAGAGCTAACACCATTGCTTCTTAAGCTTTTCCAGGAAATAGAAAAAGAAGGAATTCTACCAAACTCCTTCTATGAAGCTAGCATCACCCTGATACCAAAACCAGACAAAGACAGAAAAAAAAGAAAATTACAGACAAATATCCCTCATAAACATAGATGGAAAAATTCTCAACAAAATATTGGGAAACAGAATACAAGAATACATCAGAAAGATCATTCACTCTGACCTAGTAGGCTTTATCCCAGAGATGCAGGGATGGTTCAATATACACAAATCTATAAATGTAATACATTACATAAACGGGTTGAAGGACAAAAATCACATGATCATCTCATTAGATGCAGAGAAAGAGTTTGACAAAATCCAACATCCCTTCATGATAAAAGTCCTACAGAGACTGGGAATAGAAGGAACACATCTCAATATAATGAAGGCTATTTATGACAAGCCTACAGCCAACATATTACTTAATGAGGAAAAACTGGAAGCTTTTAAACTAAAATCAGGAAGAAGACAAGGGTGTCCACTGTCCTGACTTTTATTTAATATAGTTATGGAAGTCTTAGCCATAGCAATAAGACAAGAGACACACATATAAGGGATACAAATTGGAAAGGAAGAGATCAAGTTATCATTATTTGCAGATGACATCATTCTATACATAAAGGACCCTAAAAACTCTACTAGCAAACTGTTAGAGCTGATAAAAACGTACAGCCATGTAGCAGGATACAAAATAAATACACAGAAATCAGTAGCCTTCATATATGCTAACAACAAACACAGAGAGCAGGAAATCAGAGAATCACTCCCATTCACAATTGCACCCCCCCAAAAATAAAGCACCTTGGAATGAACCTAGCCAAGGAAATAAAGTATCCCTACAATGAGAACTTTAAAACAGTGAAGCAATAAATTGCAGAAGACACTAGGAAGTGGAAAAAATCCTTTGTTCCTGGATTGGAAGCATCAATATTGTGAAAATGACAATCTTACCAAAAGCAATCTACACATTTAATGCAATCCCCATCAAAATCCCAATGGCATTCTTCATGGAAATAGAAAAAACAATCCAAAATTTCATTTGGAATCACAAAAAACCTTGAATATCTAAAATCATACTGAGCAACAAAAATAAGGCTGGTGGTATCACCATACCTTATTTTAACCTATACTACAGAGCCATAGTAACAAAAACAGCGTGGTACTGGCACAAAAGCAGACATTTAGATCAATGGAACAGAATAGAGGACCCGTATGTAAGCCCAGGTAGCTATAGCCACCTGATATTTGATAAAAATGACAAAAATACAAATTGGAGAAAAGACAGCCTCTTTAGCAAATGGTGTTGGGAAAACTGGATATGTTTCTGTAGAAAGATGAAAATACATCCTTCTATCTCTCCATGAACAAGAATTACGTCCAAATGGATTAAAGACCTTAACATCAGACTGGAAACTCTAAGACTGCTAGAGGAAAAAGTAGGGGAAACCCTTCAACATACTGGTCTTGGCAAAGACTTCCTGAATACAACCCCAATTGCTCAGGCACTAAAACCACAGATTAACCACTGGGACCTCATGAAATTACAAAGATTTTGCACTGCAAAGGACACACTGAAAAAAGCAAAGAGGCAACCTACAGAATGGGAAAAAATCTTCGCCAGCTATATATCTGATAGAGGATTAATATCTAGGATATACAAAGAACTCAAAAAGCTAAATAATAAGAAATCAAACAAGCCAATCAAAAATGGACTATGGAGCTAAATAGAGCATTCTCAAAGGAAGAAATACGAATGGCATATAAGCATCTAAAAAAATGTTCTACGTCACTAGTCATCAGGGAAATGCAGATTAAAACTACATTGAGATTCCATCTCACTCCTGTCAGATTGGCCACCATCATGAAAACAAATGATCAGAAATGTTGGCGGGGATGTGGAAAAAAAGGAACCCTTCTGCACTGCTGGTGGGAATGCAATCTGGTCCAGCCATTGTGGAAAACAGTGTGGAGGTTCCTAAAGCAGCTAGAGATTGATCTACCATATGACCCAGCTATAGCACTCCTAGGCATACATCCAAAGGACTCATCTCATTTCCTTACAAGTACGTGCTCAACCATGTTTATTGCTGCTCAATTCGTAATAGCTGGGAAATGGAACCAGCCTAGATGTCCCTCAACAGATGAGTGGATAATGAAGATGTGGCACATTTATACAATGGAGTTCTACTCAGTGGTAAAGAAAAATGAAGTTATGAAATTTGCAGAAAAATGGAAGGACCTGGAAAGTATTATACTAAGTGAGGTAACCCAGGCCCAGAAAGCCAAGAGCGCCACCTGTTCTCCCTCATATGTGGATCCTAGCTACAGATGATTGGGCTTCTGTGTGAGAAGGAAAAAACTCAGTAGCAGAGGCCAGTATGTGTAAAAAGGAGACATAAAGGGAAGAGAAAGGAAGGGAGGAGGATACTTGATACGTTGGTATTGAATATATGTAAGTAGAATGTTTGAGATGGTGTGGGGATATAATGGAGAATGGAATTTTAAAGGGGAAAGCCGGGGGAGGGGGGAAGGGTATTACCATATAATATTTTTTATAATCATGGAAAATGTTAATAAAAATTGAGAAAAAATTAAAAAACAGTTAAATTTTTTTCTTTCTTGTTTTTATTTTGAGATAATCTCTGCACACTTTTTATGTGAGAGAGTGAGAGAAAGCATGAGACATAATTGGCATACCAAGGATTCAGGCATTTTATTCCAGATAAATATGCCACCTTGGTGGCAGGTGAGATCTTGTGCTCATGCATCACCTCGTGTGGCCGGTTAGTTGGAATCTGAAGAGTCAAATGTACCCTTATGCTTTGCAGTGAAGTATTTAAAGTGCTAAGCTATCTCTTCAGCCTGATAATTAATTATTTAGATTCTACCAGCATGTGTATAAATGGCCCTAATTGAGCAAATATCCAGTGTATATTAAGAGCAAGTACATAATTTTCATTGAAAAATAGCCTTAATAGACTTTGAGCAGAAATCAAAAGAATGTCCATCATTTAGGTGTAAACTTAGTTATCCATGACTAACAAGAACAAGTACACAGCAGGAGAAATCCATTTCATCGAGTGGTGAGAAAGTTTTGATATTGTCATCATTCAGAAATGGTGTTATTTGACTGTAAAGGCAATTGTAGCAATTGCCAAAGTAGTTAATCTCTGTATTCAATGACCAGCAGTTGTATGAATCACTTGCACTCAGGAATATCCATAGTAGACTAAAAATAAAAATAAAAAGTGTATGAATGACCCTCATAGAGTCACAGACTTATTAAACAATGACCATCAAAAATAAGAATTTAGGATTGCTTCTAGGTAAGATGGCAGCTGAGGAACCACACCAAATCAGCCTAAGGATGGATTTAAGTAAAACCCCACCAAAATACACCCTTCCTCTGAACAGAGAAGGAGTATAAGTTATTCTCAGACACAGCGGAGAAGCCAGAGACACCATGACCCACAATAAAGGAGGAAAATGGCCAGAGACACCCTGAGGCAATCCTGGTACATTCCTGGTGTGTCAAGCAGCAGTAGCAACTGCAGAGACCAAGCAACAGATTTTTCAACTCCATCAGCTCTCTTGCAAAGTTAAGGAATCTGAAGGAAAGAGAGCTGAGATCAACTAAAGTGCTACTGAAAATTCAAGAAACTCCAGAACTCTGAACTCTCCCATCCCACATCATCAGATAAGTAGAACACAAACATGAAATGAATTCAGGATGCAAAAGTTGCCACAATATGGTAGAAGAAACTCAAAGAATCAAGACAATACAATTCCATGAAAAACAATCAATCCATCAGAAATGATCACCAATGAGACTGTTTTAGATGAAATGCCTGAAAAAGATTTCAAGAAGATGATGGTATGTATGCTCAAAGAAATCAGAGAAGAAATGAAGGTAAGCAAAGTAGAAAACAAAAGAATTAAAGAAAACAAACTTCTGAAAGAGAACACAGGAAATCAGCTTAATTAAATAAAGAGGTTATTATGAGACATGAATAAGGTAGTAGAAATACTGAAGAAAAACCAGGCTGAAATCCTGACCCTGAAGAATACAGTCAATCAGATAAACATCTCAGTGGAAAGTCTCTCTGTTAGAATGGATGAAGGAGAGAACAGAATATCTAAAATAGAAGACCAGGTGGCAGATCTAATACAGTCCAACAAAGAGAAATACAAACTAATAGCAAAGAATAAATGGAAATTTCAAGATATCTGGGACACTATGAAAAGATCGAACATAAGAATTCATTGTAGAACAGAAGGAGAAGAATTCCAATTCAGAGGCTTAGTAGGTGTTTTCAACAAAATCATAGACTGAAATTTTCCTCAAATTGGGAAAGAAATGCCAACACAGATATGAGAAGATTTTAGAACACCAAACAGGCAAAATCTGGAAAAAACCTCTCCATTCCATGTTATAATTAAACTACTAAACACAGAAACCAATAAAAATATATTGACAACACTTAGAGAGAAGAAGCAAGTCGCCTACAAAGACAAGCCCATCAGAATAACTGCAGATTAATCAACACAACTTTAAAAGCCAGAAGGGCTTGAAATGATATCTTCCAAGTTCTGAAAGATAATGACTGTCAACCAAATTAACTTTCTCCTGCAAAGATATTTTTCCCAATTGATGGGGATTTAAGGCCATTCCACAACAAAAACAGGCTAAAGGATCTTATGACAACTAAACCAGCTCTATGGAAAATACTTGAAGGAATTCTTAATGCCAAAGAGAAAGCAAAACACACACAGGATGAAATAGGAAAAAAATAAACCACACTGAAATAACAGTTAAAACAAATGAGTAAAGGGAAAACAGGAAACACTACAAACAAAAAGAAGAATGGTAGAAATAAATGCATAATTTCCAATAATAACTATTAATATCAATGGCCTCAATGCACCATCCAAAAGACACAGGCTTGCAGACTGGATTGAAAGCAGGATCTGGCCTTTTGTTGCCTCCAGGAAATTCATCTCTCAATAAAAGATATATGCTGCCTTATGATGAAAGGGTAGATAATGATATTTCAAGCACACGGGCCTAGGAAACAAGCAGGAGGTGGTATCCTAATATTTGACAGCATAGACTTCAAACTAACATTACTGAGTAAAAGATAAAGAAGGTCATTTTATACTTATTAAAGGAACACTCCAGCAGAAGGGCATTACAATTCAAAACATGGAGAAATCAAGTTGTTGCTGACCAGAAAACCTTCTCCATTGTAGCAAAGCCAAGTGAAAGCTGGAAAAAGCTGCACTGTATGCAGTCCAATGGGAGATAGAAGTCATGAGAAGTGAAAACTGTGGATATTGGAAACCTCACGTTTGGCCATACAGACCAAATGACTGAATTAGTGCAATAGTGGCATGTCTGCTCTGAGAAACCAACTGCTCTCTAATTGGACTGAAGGCCCACTCTATGGGAGAGAGTACATGCCTCTGTTACTGAAAACCTAATCAAAAGCCTATGACAGGGGAGAGCATGGGCCTTAGGGGTATAAAGCTTGCTCTTATCTGGGTAAATGCATATATTACTCTCACCAAATTGCCCTGAAAGCACTGCATTTATTGTTCATACTGATATATCAATGCTACTCTTACTTCTGGTTAGAGAAGTTTCTCTTTTCAGATGGTGTTGACCACTGGGATGATCCCAAAGGCAACATAGTGCTGAGATGAAGTGGCAGAACAATGGAATGTAGAGCACTAAAACATCACCATCTGAAAAGAGAAGCCTGTCTGGCTTGCTGTAATCTGAACTTCGTGTCAGAATTACATCATTAAGAAAAGCTTTGATATAGATAGAAAGATGGTTCAGCAGTTAAGGTGCTTTTCTGTGAATCCTAATACAAAGGTTCAAATCCACAGTACCCATGTAAGCCACATGGACAGGATTGTACATTCATCTGGATTTTGATTGCAGTGACTAGAAGCCATGGAACAGCCATTCTGTCTCTCTCTTTCTCTGTATTTCTTTATCTATATCTAGTCTATATCTATCTATCTACATATTTAAAACTGTGTGTGTGTGTCATTCTCCCTACTTTTTCCTCCTCTAATAAATGAATAAAATATATTATCAAAAAAATAAAATCTTAATTACTGGAGAGATGACTCTCAGGGAATAAGACACTTTGTTACAAAGCCTAAAGGCTCACTTTGGACTCCATTGTGCCCCAGTAAAGCCAGAAAGATGCAGAGTGCTAAGCATATTTGGAGTTTGTATATTGCAGCAGGAGGGTTTTGTTCTTCCCACTCTGTCTTTGTCTCTCTGTCTGCACATAAATATATAAATAATAAGGCTTTTAATATGTTTTGCCAGGCACCCTGAAATTGACATAGTACAGCATTAAAAAAAAATATGTAGGAATCATCATCATTGAGAAATATACTTAGTAGATAGACTCTATTGAGCAAGTGTACAAATTTTCCACCTTAAAAAGTTTACTTTGGTCTAGAGAGATGACTTAGTGGCTAAGTGCTTGCTTGTGAAGCCTAAGGACCCAGTGTGAGGCTCAACTTTCCAGGACCCATGTAAGCCAGATGCACATGTGACACATGCATCTGGAGTGTTTGCATTGGCTGGAGGCCCTGGCATGCCTATTAATAACACACACACACACACACACACACACACACACACACACACACACACACACACACACACACATACGGTCTTAATTATTTCCTTTATGTTTCTAGATGGAAATTGTCACTCATCATGAATCTACTTCATTAACTAATAACAAAACCTACATGATGAGATTCAAAGTTGAATATTTAATCCTCTCTGCACCTGCCCTTATGGCACAGTATTAATTCCTAGAAGTAGATACAGTTCATCATTTTATATATGCTGTCTGCATCTATTCACTGCTATTTTCTTCTAAGTTCTAAGTTGGCACATCAGCTGAAATCCCTGCCACCCAGTATGCAAAATCAATTCTGATGCCTCTCTTCTTTCCTAAGACAGGATAAGTTCCATACTCCCTGTCTTACAATAGTAAACTCTTTTGTTCATTAGCATTTATAAAAATTCACAAGTTGTGCTTTCTTTAAATCCCTTAACAAGTTTATTTTTACTTAACCTTTCTTCCTCTATCTTTGGCTGGAAACATGCCTTAACGAGAAATGATCTGCCCTTCCAGATGTGTGGTCCTCAAGTCTGAGTTGACCCTGTGAGGTCACTAAACTACAATCTCTCCTTATCTGAGACAATATTGTGTGCCAGCAATTCAAAGGTTTTTCTCTTATTTTCTACATTTGTCCCAGTACTGTCCTACACATGGACAGTTATCCTTGGTATAGTCCGGATTGTGAGAATGACTTGGAGAATGTTTGCATAAAGCTATTCCAGACAAAATTGACTGGAGTTGTTAATTTGCAAGTTAGCACAAGCAACAACACACAAGACCAAATTACACATGGGGCAAAGATTACACTGAACACTCACCCTGACTCACTCTATACACATGGTGACTTGTCAACAGAGTTCCTGCCTAGTGAAATATCTATAATTATAGTAATGTAGGTGGTCCTGTTCTTACTTTGATGTTTGTCAGATACAAATATCAGCTCATTTGTAATGGACATAGATAATTGAACTTTCTGCTGTTAATAATGAAATTATGCTTGGCTGGCATAGGAAGAACAGCCTTAAAATTGCAGAGCAACATTAGAAAGAATCAATGAATGGAGTAAAATATCCACTTGGGCACATGCCTTGTGCTTCACCATCTGGTACTACACAGTGGGAGCCAGGGGAAGGATGGCTATTTTTTTTTTCCATTGAACCTGGATTGTGCTCACTCATGTGAACAAAGTCAAGTTTCCAACTTATCTCATGCCTCACTTAACATCATCTCATTAGTGGAATGCAGCCATGCCAAACAGGTCAGCAGTGTCTGACTCACAGGTCAGAGAAAACTTGTGTAAACCTTGGACAGGAAGAATGAGCTCATTCCATATCACACAAACAGAATTTTTGGGACTCTATATTATGATTTTGGATATGACAGAAAAATGGACCAAAGAATCAGGTGTTAGGTAAAGAAATACTTATACCCTGGAACATATCCACTTCAAAGTTGCTCTGAATAACAACAAAAACAGAGTGGCGGGGGGAGAACTTCCTGTTTCATCTTCTACAAAGGATGAAAATGGAAATCTCTGTGGTGAGATTCTGGGTATGATTTATGACACTAACATAAAGATTTCCTTTTACATCAATTGTCTGAAGCCAGCAGTGTGATATGGCTCAAACTCAGGAGGATGTGGGGGAAAAACAATTACTCTCTCCCTGGCCTAACAGTATTCATTTCGAGTTCAAACTAGCTCCACAAGCTTTTATAAAACACCATAAATGTGGTGTAGAACAGAGTGAAACTTGGCTCTGTGTTGGTCCTTTGGGTCAGGGGTCAGAGGTTGGTATTGGATGAGAACATAGTGGCTGGTGTTGCAGTCTGTCATTCTAGAGGAGCATGTATTTCTGTGGTTGTAGTGGTGTGTTATAAGGAGGTTCTTGTCCTGGGCCACAGTAATGGTTGTCTTTTTCAGCTGGAGTGACACCAGGTTGGGATCAGTGCCCTTACCCTGTAGGATCTTCAATATGACCCTATATCCCATTCCACTCAGTATGTTGCCCAACACAAACACTGGTAGTAGCAGTATCTCCTCCAGCTTCATATATCTCCAGGATCTTGGAAATTGAGTTTAGGACATCCCCAGCATCCCTAAAAATCCCAGAGCTAGAAGAGCTCATAATTCATTATAGGCCCATTTACCTTGGAAAATTAATAATTTCCTTCTCCAACATCCAATATTATTCCTCGCAGAACCACAGACCCCCCATAACCCCTAAAGCCCCTCCATATCTGTAACCACTCCATAAAATCAGTACATTTCCTCCAAACACAGCTCCAGCATAGAGCTTGATACATCCATTAGGCGCCAGTGTGCCTGCATGTCCCATACTTGGACTTTTTGCCATCCCTCCACGACACTTGTAACCACCATCATCCGACTCAAGCCTGTAGTCCCAGTACGATGGACACTGTGAAGAGGACAACAGGACACTGGGCCTCTGCTCCTACGTCCATGTACTGACATAGACATTGGTGTCCCTGCAGGCACCCTTTGCAGTCACCTGCTCCCTTTAGTGCAGATCATTAAGGTGGCAGAGTTTGACGTCTTTTGTGGTGCATGTCCATGTTGTTGATCTGTGGAAAGGATATCAGATCACTCTTTGAGCAAGGGCATGAATGTTCAAACTGAGTTTTGGAACTCTCAGTTAAAGAAGTTATGTAGTAATTGGAGGAAGCAGGGCTGGAGAGATGGCTTAGCACTTAGGGCCCCTGCCTGTGAAGCCTATGTACCCATTTCAGTTCTCCAACACCCATGTAAGTGAGATGCAGTGTGGCACATGCTTCTGGAGTTCGTTTGCAGTGGTTGGAGGCCCTGGTGTGCCCTGTCTTTCTTTCTATCTGCTAAATGTTCTCTGTTTCTCTCAGAAAAAAAAATCAATATAAAATATTTACAAGTATTCAGTAATTGAAGCGAGCAGCTTGTAATACATTCTCCATTATGTAACTCAGGACAAAAGAGTGAGGAATTGTTGCTGTCATTGACATTTTATGTGGACTTACCGTGCCGATCAAGGTAGGGGTTCAGCTCATTTTGTTCTTGATTTATTACTAATTCAATTAGGGAAATAAATGCAACTGAAATATACCTAACAGTATCTCTCAGCCAGAGAAAATCAAACACTCACCATGACCAATGGGATCCTTCCACATCTCAGAGATGGGATTCAACTGTGTCTTTCTCCCAGATTCTCTGCACAAAGAGAGCAACCCTGAACTACTGCAGAGGAGGCAAGATGAGAAGCAGGAAGATGAAGATTCTGCTGCTGGCTGCATCTCTGCACCATGGTTGATGCTGAGAACATGCCCTTGAAGGTACCATGTGTCACATGAATTTTCAGAGTGGATGTCGTCATGTTTCTTTGTGTGTCTCTCTTCTATACAGCCACAAAGATGATTATGCATGTGCATACCTTCACATCTTTGGGTTTTTATTTTGTTTTGTTTTCAAGGAGGAACTCATTTTAGCCCAGGAATTATCTATATGGTCCCAGAGTCGCCTCAATCTCACATCTGAAATTGGCTGTTCTCAAGTTTTATATCTATGTCTAACAATGTTAAGGATCTCCTAAAATGTGTTAGGGACACAGTAATGAAATATCTAATAGATTTTGATACAAAACAAAACTGAATACATTACTGAGTTTCTGTTGTACATGACAAAATTTTGATATCAGTCCAGCTGTGTATCTATATTATAAGCTCTGGGTCCAAACTCAGTTTTATCCCTATGAACAAAATGTATATACGTTTGAATTTTTGTTTCTCACAAGCACCTCATTCTCTATCGTCAGGAAAAGCAGATTTCACGATGAAAACAGACATGTGGGGAATACCCAGAATCTTGACTGTTCTAAATTGATATGTGCTGTTAGTTTTCAGGGAAATACCACACACTTTACCTGGCAGCTAGAAAGGAAAAGACCATAGAAGAGAATGGGATGCTAAGGATATACTTACGTGATGTCATATTTTATGATGCTTATGAGAGGATGTTCACCACTTTTTATCTGAGGTAAGCAAGACTTTTCTTAAGTTGAAGAAACAAAGGTTTGAAATTTGACCTTTCAAGTAGTGTCAAATTGACAGTGAATCAAATACATCTACTTTCTTGTACTTAAACTTCACACACTGACATATACAATGATAAGCAAAAGGAAAACAAAGTGAGATCAGAAACAATTTATTTTTGCAAAGAGTGAGGGAGTGAGAATTCAGAGATAGAGGGAGAATGGGCAATCTATGGTCGTTCAGCCTCTTGAACGAACTCTAGACGTTTTCTCTCCCGGGTGTAAGTGTCACATTGCACACTTTGCATCACTTTTGTGTCTAGCTATTCATGGGTCCTGGAGATTTGAACAAGCATTCTTATACTTTGCAGGCATCTCTCCAGCCAGAAGACAATATTTTGTAAACAAAGTTTTTATTCCTATTAGGGATTAAGATATCTACTTACTTTTACTCCAGTTTGATGTTGAACAGGAGATTTATGAAGATAGAATTTAAATACAAATCAACAGTGATCACAAAGTATTCTCAATAAAAATATTTTGGGGACTGGAGAGATGGTTGAGCATTTAAGGCACTTACTTTTGAAGCCTACAGACCCATCTTCAACTCTCCAGATCCCACATAAACCAGATGCACAAATGTTAGCCAAGAGCAAGGTCGCACATGCCCACTCATGGATGGCAGTGGTTGAGGCACTGGTGTACCAATTCTCCTTCTCTCTCTTTGTCTCACTCCCTGTAAAAGAAAAACATTCTCAATAAAATATTTTTAAACGTTTTGATGCACAGTATGGCAATATATGAAAAAATGAGATTGTTCTGGACAATAAAAATGAAAAATTATATCACTCATTCCTATGAGCTCTTGGGAACTCAGAGAAAACTAATAGAACATCAGAGAAAACAATTTTTAATTTTATTATACAATGTGCTAATACGAAAATATGTAGGGTTATCAATGTCAGTCCTCTTTCTGTGCATATTTTAAGAGTTTCCCTGAATTTCAATTTCTGTTCCCATTGAAACAGTATAATGCAAACCCATGTGGAAAAAGAAGGATCATATTGAGAAAAACGTGTGGCTAGTAAACCAATGAAATTATAGCAGTGAGTATACTAAAGAAATCGAGGTCCAGTATTCTCATTTGAGGTGTGTTGTCCTTCCAAAATGTACCTGCATCTGTATACACAGGTATAAAAAGAGTTTTTGATGGTCTCATTTATGAGGTGGGAAGTCCAGGCTGTCATTGGGTACAGATGTCTATCTCAGCCACATGCATTCCAGGGACGACTCAGCATGTCTGACCATCAAAATCAAACACACAAGGGAGGGATATTACTGAATTCTGGGAATATACTACACTCAAGGTTCCACTGTGTCAACGCATCTGCTCAGTGAGCTCTATAAAATAGAAACATGTGTGAATAATGAAGCTAGATAAGATGGATGGTAATGGAAATGTGTTTTCCTTTTAGCATTACCAAAAATGTGTGATCTAATGACAATTTCATATTGGATTTTACTAATTTTCATACAGAAAGAATGGGGAATGTCAGAAGTACAGGACTGAGGCAACAAAATTCAAACATGTATATCATCCTTTTTTTCTGTGAGTATCTGATGTTCTAGGATAGGGACATGAATGTAACTCTACAGTGCATTCAAGTGCACCATCATGGTATTGAAGGTGCTATATCTCTGAGCATGTTACTGACAGAAGCAACTTACAAGTTGAGACAGTTAACTTGTCTTTTTCTTTCAGATAAATTATTCAGAATTCAGGAACCAGCAATTGTTCCTGATAACAAACTCACTGGCTATTGGCTCTTTAAGGACACAAACCTTACCTACCCAAAAGTATGGTACCTTTTCACTGGCAGTTATGAAGACAGAGGTGGGTACCCCAATCATGTGTGACTGTGCCCATCACCTAAGCACCTCATCTCACATCCTGAACAAATTCCCAAAGAACTGTCACCAGGAATGTGCTGCATGTTGTCAGGCATGAGGGGTTGTCACACATTCCAAACATTACAATAGCCTCAGCTCTCTGTTTAACAAGAATGGATCCATGAATTGTATGGCAGTTTCTGCTAACTGTTACCAGTGTAACTGGAAAGGCTCTAAATGTTTTTTCTATGAAAAGTGCATTTGTATTTTATTTATTTTATTTTTTATTTTTATTTATTTAGTAGAGAGAGAGGGACAGAGAATGGGCACAACAGGGCCTCTAGCCACTGCAAATGAACTCCAGGTGCATGGACCACATGTGCATCTGTCTTACATGGGATCATGAGAATTGAACCTGGGTCCTTAGGCTTTGCAGACAAGCACCTTAACTGCTAAGCCATCTCTCCAGTCCCAAAGTATATTCTTCTTTTTTTTAAAAAATTTAATTTATTAGTTTTCTTTTCAGCAAATACAGGCAGTTTGGTACCATTATTTAGGCTCATCTGTGATCTACCCCCTCCCATTGGACCCTCCTTGTTGATGTAAATGGGTCGTGCATTGTGGAGTTAGCCCCCAGTTATTGGTATGCTAAATGTCTGCAAATCATGACCCAACATGTGACTCTGACATTCTTTCTGCCCCCTCTTCCGCAAGATTTCCCTGAGCCATGTTGGGTTCATTTTTGGTCTGCTTCAGTGCTGAGGTGTTGGGGGCCTCTGAGGCTCTGGCTCTCTGATTTGGTAGGAGTTGATTTTTCTCTGTGTTGGTCTCCTTCCCCTTTGTGCTGGTATCCGGTTCACAGGAAAACATCACCCTTGCTTGTTTCGCCAATTTTCCTTAGTTTCAGGCAGGCCCCTTTTGAGGTATGATGGGGCAGCTCTCTCCTTAGGATCTGCATCTATCTGAAAAAGAGAAGCAGATTTATTTGGCTATCGCTGATCATGTTTGCTATGTTGGTTTTTCTCTCTGTTGTGGATGTATGCTGAAGTGGACCAGTTTCTTCCAGCACACAAGGTTCCACAGATTCTGTAAGTCTTCATAAACACTTTCCCAGCATAAGCTGCTTCTGGTCAGATGTTTGCCTCAGCAGGGGCAGGAATTGCAAAAACTCCTTCGTTCCTTCCTTGCTTCCTTCTTTCCATTCTTCCCTCTTCCTCTCTCCTCTTCCATGTCTTCTTTCCTCCTCACTCTTCCTCCTATGCCTCCATTGTGGCCTTCCCTTACATACTCTATCCCTTTCTTTGATTCTTCCTCCCATCCCATGTGTTATAGAAGTGAACTGATGTTCAAGCACAGATAAGAGTGTAAACTGGTATGTGAACAATATTAGTGGCAAGAGGCTAATGGAAACTTTTACATAAAGTATACCATGAACAGCAGTGTTCACCTGAATTTTTATTTGCTTAACATAATGTATTTAAGACAAAGTTTCATGCTTCTGAAGTATGAGTACTTCAGAAAGTTTATTTTAAAAGTTTCATGAGTTTTCGTAAAACCCAATGCAAATCTACATTAAATTAAAGCATACGAATAAATCACTCAGTGTTTCCTTTAGTGTAATATGTGCAAAAACATTTAAAATATATTCTCTACTCAGATTATACTATAGGAGGATGTGTTACGAATTCCATTATTTTGAATGGGAAATAAGTTGTACACACCAATGAATGCTAAGTGGTATCATTTCTTTGAACACACACACACACACACACACACACACACACACACAGACTTACAGGACAAATTTTGTCTTCTGTTAAATTATTACATTGAAAACCTAATTCCTAATACTTTAAGATGTGACTAGTTATGGAGTTTTTTAAAAAGATAGGTGAGTAAAAAATGCAGTTATTAGGGTATGCAAGGAATCTAACATTACTGGTACTTTTTGGAGAACAGGAACTTGGGGAGCAGTTAAGTACAGAGTGAGAACACCATAGAAACATGGGTGCCCCATCTCCAACTACGGACAGTGCCCTCAGAGGAAGTCTCTGGGACTCCCAGAACCGAATGCTATAGGAAAGCAAATTTCTGCTATGTACACCATCCAGGCTGTAGTAGTTTTATGCATGAGCTCTAGCAAACTAGTACACAGCCTGATTTGTGTGCACCTCTATGAAGTAGGGGATGCATGACCAGCTGGTTCTCCCCAAAGGTTTCTTAGTGTGCATTTGGCTTATTGAGTTCTACATGCCTTCACTTGACATCTGATAACTTGGACTCATGTCGAACTCAAAGGTAGTATGCGTACCTCAGGCATGACAACCACAGACACAGGTAGTGGCCCTCTGTCATGTTCAAGCACTTTGAAAGACCTGCCATTGCACTTCCTGGGGCGGGGGGGAGAGTGCCATGTGAGCAAGTTACATCATTTCTGTTATTTCTTGGATGCTGTTCTTAGGGTTTTCATGCAGACAGACAACAGAAATGGCTCAAATAAATACTTATGGCAATTCACCCAAACTAATGAAGTTTGCTCTCCCTCCTTTTCTTGGATTCACAACAATCATAGCAAGAAGTAGCCTATGCCAAAGAAAGGCTCAATTAAAAGGAGATTTTATCACTACCATTTACTGAGGAATTGACTTGTGATATTTTAATTCTAAATTGAAGTTATGTCCCCACTTAGCCCCTAACAATATATTTATGCCAGGAGTGGTTTCAACCTTTTTATAACTATGTGAACATGGTACTATTCAAATATATGATATGTTTTAGATACAGAAAAAAAGTGGGGAAAAGAATGTTTATGCCATAGTAGGGGTCAAAGTAAGAAATAATTCCCCTGCATTTGTTTGAATTGAATATCACACAAATTAGTCATAATGTGAAGAAATCTTTCAGTGACTTCTGACTTTGATAAAGGCCTAAGGCAGTATAGGAAATATCATCCTTAAACAGAACCTTAAACGTATGGAGACAAGTAGGAAGAAGTATCTCACTGTGGACAAGCCCTTGATGAGAACCATGTTTCTCTCTCTCCCTTTCCTTTCTGGTCAACATGAGGTGAGAACCTGTGCTCACCACACAGCCTCCACCATGATATTGCCACATATTGAAAGCTATCAGCTCAAGCAAGTATGGAAGACAACCTTTGCACGTTTTTATTTATTTATTTGCAGTAAGAGAAAGATAGAAAAGAGAGACAGAGACTGTGTGCCCCAGGTCTCCAGCTGCTGCAGACAAATTCCAGATGCCCCCTTTTTGTATAAGACTTTATGTAGGTACATGGGAATTGAACTCAAGTCTTTATGCTTTGCAGGCAAGCACCTTAATCACTGAGTCATCTCTCCAGCTTGACTATAACCTTGGAGTGTATAATCCTTCTTTCTTACACGGGCATGCACACACATACATACATGCAAGCCAAAGGAATTATAGCTACCCTTTAACAAAGACATCATGTGGTACAGGGGACTTGGTGCAGGTGAGAGTTTCAAATAATGCAGAGAATTATATCAATGGTGTGCAGTGGCTTCTGCAGTGGAAAGTCAAAATACAATGTCTGTTTTGAACTCTACAAATCTACAGCCAATCATTGAAATCAAAGGAGCTGTAAATAATGTGTAATCATGAAATGTGGAGAAAACCAGGCGTGCATTGTGGCTCCCAATACCAGAACTTGGCAGGCACATGTAAGAGGATTGCATTGAGTTCCAGGCCACAGTAAGACTACAGGTCAGCTGATGTGTAGAAGAATGAAACATGATGGAGTTTGAGTGAAGATAAGCACATCATTTACCATTTCATTGTTGGGACCACATACCTGACAACTCGTTTAAGGGAGTAATTTCAGCCCCCAGTCCACCACAGTGGGAAAGCCCTGATGATGGGAGCTTGGATCAGCTGTCCACAGTGAGGAAGCAAGAGAATGCATGCTGCTAGGAACTATACCAGCGTGGTTAAGCTTTTCCAGATAACTGGGTCCCTACTTGCAGAGCTTTGAGAAGGTGAAAGTAGTCATGTAACCCAGGAAGAATAACAGAAAATTTGGTGGACCATTTATTCTTTTTCCTTTTAAATTGAGAACTTCAGTATATGAGCATACTGCATATTGGTCATATTCCCATTGAGCTATACTTGTGTACCCTGCCCCTCGCCACACATACCCATTCCTCTTAGGTCCCTTCCCAGTGGAGTATCAGTGTTCACTGCAGGGTCATGAATACATCAGTCACCCTCAGAGTACACCTTGTCCAACTTGACCTCTCAATGTTTTGGGACTGCAGTCCATGGTGTCTTCAGCAATAGGGACTTACCATTTGGTTCTGGAGACTAATCAAGTGTCTGGAGTGGATTGCAGTGTTTTTGAGGACTCATGGGCCCTCCCGATCAAAAGCTCACTGTATGGGCTAACCCAGTTTTGGTACTGGGACTTACTAGCTATGGCCTATGGTTGTAGGTTTAAACTTTCTCCACCCCTGCTGAGTACTGCCCTCCAGCCCCCCTTCACCTGTCCCTCTCTCTCTCTCTCTCTCTCTCTCAGATTTATGTCTTTTAAGTGTTTAACAAAGAAGTAGTTTTCTATAGTACTGATTCATGCCATCTTTAGTTTTGTGTATCTCCACCCTCCTCTCCTTCTCTTAGCCTATCTCCCCTATTTTGCTCCTCAGCTTACCCCACAATTCTGTCGCCTCTTCTAATCCATCTCCATCTTTCCTCTACCCAGGTGTCACTCTAGCTTATTAACCATTATACTCATGCAATTACAACTCATTTTTTATTTGGGAGATTATTGATAACTGTTAGGATCTCCATGCTTGTTATAGGTCTATTTAATTGATTAATCTCATCTTGATTTAATTTAGGTAGGTCATATAAATCAAGGAAATCATCCATTTCTTTCAGATTTTCATACTTTGTGGAGTATATGTTTTATAGTATGTCCCTATGATTTTTTGAATTTCTATGAAACCTGTTGTGATGTTACCTTTTTCATCTCTAATTTTATTAATTTGTGTCTCTTCTCTCTTTCTTTTGGTCAGAATTGCTAAGGGTTTATCAATCTTGTTTATCCTTTCAAAGAATCAACTCTTTCTTTCATTAATATTTTGAATTGTTTTTGTTTCTATTTCATTAATTTCTGCCCTAATCTTTATTATTTCTTCCCGTCTACTGATTTTTGGTTTGCCTTGTTCTTCTTTTTCCAAAGATTTAAGTTGTAGCATTAGTTCGTTTACTTGCGACCTGTCTAATTTCTTAATATAGGCACTTAAAGCTATAAATTTACCTCTTAGGACTGCCTTCATTGTGTCCCAGAGATTCTAGTATGTTGTATTCTCATTATCATTTGACTCTATAAATTTTTTGATTTCCTTCTTGATTTCTTCATTGGCCCATTCATCATTTAGTAGTGTACTGTTTAGTCTCCATGATTTTGTGTATGCTCTATACCCTTTCTTGCTAGGATTTGTAGTTAAATGCCATTGTGGTCAGATAGAATGCATGGAATTATTACAATTTTCCTGAATTTGTTAAGATTTTTTTGTGTCCTAATATATGGTCTATTTTAGAGAATGTTCCATGTGCTGCTGAAAAGAATGTATATTCTGCAGCCTTTGGATGAAATGTCCTGTATATATCTGTTAAGTTCATTCCTTCTATGACCTCTTTTAGTCCAGATGCCTCTATGTTTATTTTTTCCTGGGATGACCTGTCAATTGATGAGAGTGGGGTGTTGAAGTCACCCACCACCACTGTGTTTGGTGTTATCTGTGACCTTAGTTCTAATAGTGTTTGTTTGATGAATTTGGGAGCCCCCATGTTAGGTGCATATATGTTTAGGATTGTAATGTCCTCCTGTTGGAGTGTGCCCTTAATCAATATAAAGTGACCTTCCTTATCTTTCTTGGCTAACGTTGGACTAAAGTCTACCCTGTCAGATATTAGGATAGCAACCCCTGCTTGTTTTCTAGGCCCATTTGCTTGAAACACCGTTTTCCAACCTTTCACCCTAAGATAATGTCCATCCTTTGTAGAAGGTGAGTTTCTTGGAGACACCAAATTGTAGGATCCTGCTTTCTAACCCAGTCTGCAAACCTATGTCTTTTGTTTGGGGCATTGAAGCTGTTGCTATTAAGAGATATTGTTGAAAGGTGTGTATTTATGTTTGCCTTTTTTTTGTGGTTCTGGTTCTACCTTTGTTCTTTGGGTTAACTAGTATTTGAATATTGCTCGTTTTTTCCAGGTTCCTTATATGTGTGCTTTTCCTTTACTTCAGCATGTAGAGATAGTTTTGTCTTCAAATACTCCTTTAACCTGCTTTTGTCATGGAATGTCCTTATTTCTCCATCTATTTGAGTGGATAGCTTTGCAGGATAAAGTAACCTTGGTTGACAGTTGTTATCTTTCAGAACTTGGAATCCATCGCTCCAAGCCCTTCTGCCTTTTAAAGTTTGTGTCGAATAATCTGCGGTAATCCTGATGGGCTTGCTTTTGTAGGTAAGTTGATGTTTCTCTCTAACTGCTTTCAATATTTTTAGTTTGGTTTGTGTGTTTGGTAGTTTGAGTTTAATATGACGAGGAGAGCTTCTTTCCTGGTTTTGTCTGGCTGGGGTTCTAAAGGCTTCCTGTATCTGCATTGGCACCTCTTTCCCAATTTGGGGGAAGTTTTCTCCTATGATTTTGTTGAAGATGCCTACTATGCCTTTGGAGTGGAATTCTTCTACTTCTACTATGCCCCGAATTCTTATATTTGATCTTTAAATAGTGTCCCAAATATCTTGAAATTCCCACTCATACTTTTCTATAAATTTGTCTTTCTCTTTGTTGGACTGTATTAGATCTGCCACCTGGTCTTCTAGCTTAGATATTCTGTCCTCTCCTTCATCCATTCTCCTGGTGAGATTCTCTACAGTTTTTATTGCATTAGCTGTGTTCTTCATTGCTAGTTATTCTGTCTGGTTTTTGTTTATTATTGCTATTTCCTTATTTATGTCTTGTATTGCCTTCTTTATTTCATAAAATTGATGTCCTGCATCTTCTTTGATTCCTTTGATTTCCTCTCTGAGTTCCTCTTTGACTCCTTTGATTTGTTCTTTGACTTCTTTGAACATATTTACAATCATTCTTTTAAAATCTTTCTCAGGCATTTTCTCTAACTTGTTCTCACTGGAGGTCATTTCTGATGCATTAATACTTTTAGGTGGATATATAGTGTCTTGCTTTTTAGTGTTTCTTGTGTTATAATGTATATATTTTTGCATTTTGGATTAAGCTAATGCTTGGATTTTCTAGCTAGCTGGGTATTCTTAGCTGTATCAATTGATCTGATGTTATATAACTTCAGGGTAGGAGCTTAAGTTGTGTGGTGTGGCTCTTAACACTCTCATAGTATCTACAAAGGTGTTCCTAGGGGTTCAGTTTGCCTGCTATGGGAGTATTCAAGCAGGCTGAGTGGAATAAAATATAGGTAGATCCTAAAATTTAACTAAACACTGTACACATTCAATCAAAGACAGCACCGAGTATATATCAGTAGGTATTATAACAACCAGATCCTCTATTAACAAAGAGGTTAAGATTTCTGGTCTGTTGAGGGATCCGAAAGTCTGTGAACAAGTGAGACCCTTCCCTGTTGCTATCCCAGTTACTTTTTGGAAGATTTTGGTCTCAGTCAGGTAGCTGGCTGGGTCGTTAGACCACTGTTCTGACTTCTGGAGCTGGGCACTGGCTTTTCCTGTGGGGCAAACTGAGCATGGCAACTGTAGCCCTGCAGATCGGCACCCCTGGTGCTGGTAAGCTACTGTTGCTGCTGAAGCTGCTGCCGCCGGATCCTTTGCAGCTGCTGCTGCTGCTGTAGATGCCACTGCTGGAACCGCTGCTGCTGCCTCTGAAGCTGCCCCTCTAGGTATACAAAGTTGTGTAAAAGCCACTGTGATGAAGGTACGGATATTCAAGTTGTTCAGTAAACATCTTAGAATTCCACCCCATACTAAGGAAATTTGAGGGTGAGCATTCCTGGTTGAGGCGCTCCCCCTCGTGATAAGAATTGTGGTTGCACCGGTTCTTTCAGGAATGAAACTCAACATCAAGGCAAAGATCTGAGGGCAGGGGAATCAGGACTCAGAAGTGAAACATTGCCCAGATGTCACATAGAAACTATGTAGCAAACTGCTCAGCAGTTAAAGGAACATAGTTCCAAAGTCTTCCAGCCTGGACTCAGCCTCCCAGTGCCCACATAAATCCAGATGCACAAGTTGGCATACATCTGGAGTTCCTTTGCTGTGGCACAAGCCCTGGAGTGCCAGTCCTCACTCTCTGTCTGTCTGTCTGCCTCTTGCTATTTGCCAAAAGAAATGAATCAATCAATAAATAAATCTTGAAAACTATTTATTTGACAAAGAAGGGAAGAGGATGGCGTATATCAAAAATCAAGATGTTTTGAAAAAGACATATGAAAACCTACTGTTTTTGAATAATGGCACATCTAGAAGCAATAGGTTGTTTGTAGGAAATTTTCAGTGCCAGGGAGGGGATACATTGTTGGTCAGGGAGGTCCCTGTTCCATCCAGAACATTACAGACTACTGTCAAGGCCCTTGGTTTCCCTTGAGAAAGAGATGGTAAGATCCTATTGCTGAAGACTTCCCATGCCTGAGTGGCACATTCACTGAGAAGTCAAGCTGGTGCTGAGCAGAAAACCGTTTCCCTATAGACCAGCCATCTGAAAGCTTGAAAAAGCTGCATTGCATGTAGCCATATGAGAGTCAGAAGCCATCAGCAGTGAAAACAATGGACACTGGAAACCTCGTTTGGCCAGACAGGCCAAATGATGAAACAAGTGCAATAGTGCCATGTCTTCTCTGGGAGAAACCAACTGTTATCTAACTGGACTGAAGGTCCACTCTATGGTAGGAAATGCATGCCTGGTACTGAAAACCTAGTGAAAACCTATGGCAGGGTCATGATCCTTAGGAGTATAAAGCCTGCACTTGTCTAGATAAATGTACATATTATTCTCATCAAACTTCCCTCCCTGAAAGCATTTCACTTAATGTCCCTATCCATGTATTAATGCTACTCCCACTTCTGGTTAGAGAATCTTCTCTTTCCAGATGGTGATGACCACTGGGACAACAAAAAAGGCAACAGAGTGTTAAGAAGAAGGGACAGAGGAGTGTCCAGGACTGAAACATCTCTATCACACCCTCCAAGGCTCAGAATCCTTTGCACAAGAGGTGGGAGAAAGAATGTAAGAGTCCAAGAAAGGGTAGCACTCCTTACAATGCAACTGTCCATATGGAAATTGGCCTCAATATTCATGACCTCCCAGTGCTAGCAAAACCTTCCCAAGACCCTCATAAGAGGAGAAAAAGATGATGACATCAAGATAAAAGAGAAACTTACAGAGAGGGGGAGGGGATATGATTGAGAGCAGAGTTTTGAAGGGGCAAGTGTGGGAGGAGAAGGAAATATCATGATTTATTGTCTGTAAGTATAGAAGTTGTCAATAAATAAACACCTATAAAAATATGCTAACATTTATGCAGACCACAGTGGTTTGATTTAGGTGTCCCCCATAAACTTAGGTGTTCTAAATGTTAGGTTCGCAGCTGGTGGACATTTGGGGAATACCCTCTGGAGTCAGTGTATTATTGGGGGCAGGCTTCTGAGTGTTACAGCCAGTGTCCCATGCCAGTGTTTGGCACAACCTCCTCTTTCTGTTTTCTACCATATGTTGGTCAAGGAGTGAAATCCACCTTCTGCTCATGCTGTCTTTTTTATCCCTACCATCACAGAGCTTAACCCTCAAGGCTGTAAACCAATATGAACCTTTTTTTCTCCCCTCAAGATGCTCTTGGTTGGGTGATTTCTACCAGTAATTCAAACCTGACTGCAACAGAGGCATACTCCTTTATTGTTAATAACAAATTTTAAGAAACCAACATGTCAGAGATTTAACTCCTACTATTATAGGTACATAGTTTCTGTCTTTGCTTAAAGTATTTACCTCTGATTTGGGCCACTTAAGGCCTAGTATGATACGTACATAGAAACTGTAAGGCACATAAACAGCATGAAATTCTGGCATTTTGTCTCCTTTGCTTGGATTGCCTGATCACATCTGTGCATAAGTACACTGGAGGACAACAGTAAGCTGCTATTAAATATGTACTTGTGTTGGATTGCAAGGAAAGCAATCCACTTAGGACAGATCATTCCCCATGTAAGGGTAAGGACATACCCCAGCGTAGAAACAATCATGTCCTGATAGTGAATTTATTTCCCTGAGTAATAGAGATCCCTTTTTCCTATTGTTGAAATGTTCCATACTTATAAACAATAAATAATGATGATTCCCTCTTCCTGTCACTTTCCTCTTAAAAATTCCACACTCTATCTTATCTCCTCCCCTTCTCAATGATTCTCTCTTTTATTTTGATGTCATCATTTTTTCCTCCTATTATGATGGTCTAGTGTAAGTAGTAGCAGACATTGCAAAGTCATGGATATCCAGGCCATTTTGTGTCTGGAAGAGTTCACTGTCAATAGAGACTTCTTTAAGTCACTGGTAGAGCCAGAATTGAGGGAGTTATAACTGCACCACATCTACACTGAGACTATTTATTCAATTACAGATACTTTTTGCATCTATTTAAAGATAAACAAGTAGGGATGGAAGTATAGCTTAGTGCTGAAGGCCTTTAAAGCCAAAGGATGCAGGTTTGATTTCCCAGGACGCACATTAGCAAGATGCACAAGGGAGAGCACACTTCCAGATTTCATCTGCAGTGGATGGACGCCATGGTTCACCCATTCTATATCTCCCTCTCTCTCTGTCTCTGTCCCTCTCTCTCTCCCTCTTTCTCTGTCAAATAAATAAAATTTAATTAAAATAAAAAACAAAGAAGTAGATGGGCTAAAGTAATGCTTTCCTGTTTGAAGGTGAGGTACTTCCGTGAAAGCTTAATGGTCTGAAACTAATTCTCCCATAAACATGTAAAGACAGAAAAACAAGGTGGTCCATGCATTTAGAAGACTTTTTCAGGAGAAAGTAGACCTGGCACATCTCTCTCTCTCTCTCTCTCTCTCTCTCTCTCTCTCTCTCTCTAACTACTTCTCTCTTCCTCTTCACTAATAAATAATAAAGTATTTTGAAATATCTATTGGCATATTAGTATGCAAAGAAAAGGTAGCATTTGCCTTTATTGAGAGATAGACGTTGTAAACTTGTATAATCAAAGGTAGAAACTGCTCTTGTTTGCAAATATCCTTTAATATACTATGACCATCAATGGTTGGAATGGAACACCTTGGGAAGTAGGCTTAATATACTTATCTACCAGTGAAGAAAAGAGAACGCCTTAAGGCATATCTTAACAAGACAGTGACCACCAAGTGCAAGAATTGCCCACACTGAGAAATAGTCTCTATGGACTTTGCTCACAATGTGTAGCAATGGCCCTAATTATAAGTATGCCTTAGTAGACTTTGATCTGAAAATAGATGATGTAACATCACTGAAAAACAGCCTTCATAGTCTCTGAAAACTAAGAACAGGAATTGCCTTAAATGAGAAACATCTTTGTTACTACAAGCAAGTTTAGGAATTCCTTATTAAGGAACAATTTAAATGCATGGTGCTAAGCAAGGGCAGGAATGGCCATCATAGAAAAATGACCTTCATACACACTGGCCAGTAATTATAAAAATTTCACTCATTCAGAAATAGCCTTGATATACTCTAACAAGCAAGTGTAGGAACTGACCTCATTGTGAAATATATTTAGTAGTCTCTGTATGTCCACTACATGAATTTTTCTTACTGATAATCAGTCTTAGTACACTCTCACCAGTCAGGGTATACATTGTGTTTGTTTCAAAATACTTTTCACATGCTCTAACCAGCAAATGAATTCTAATCAACAAGTACCAGACTTTAGGTCATTGGAAAATATTCATATTAGAAACTTTCTTGGAAGTGTATACTTTAAAATTTCTGAAATATAGACTTCATCATCTCTTATTAATAAGTGTTGTAATTGCTCTCATTGAACACTAGCTTTCATGGGCCCTACCAACAATGGTAAGCATTAGCCTCACTCAGAAATGCCTTTAGAAGACTTAATAGCTAATGTGTTGTGACTTGTTTAAGACTGGCTCATGTACGCAACAGACTAACCATTTATGGACGTTTCTTGTAGTTACACTGTGCAATTTAAGCCAAGTGTGGTGGTGTACACCTTTAATTCTAGGACTTGGTAGGTTGAGAAAGATCTCTTTGAGTTAGATGGCACTCTGGAACTACAGAGTGAGTTCTGGATCAGCCTGGCCTACAGTGAGATTTTACCTTGAAAAAAGAAAATAGTGCAATGAAAAAAATTCTTATCTTCACATTAGAGGGATTGCATAGTGGTTAAGGTGCTTGATTTTCAACCTAAGGACTCAGGTTTGTCTACTCAGGAGCCAAATAAGCCAGATGTACAAAGTTGTGAATGCACCTTGATTTTCTTTGCAGGGCTTGGGGCCCTGACACTCCAATAGCTTCTCTATATGTCTCTTCGTGTTCTCAAATAAATATATGCATAAATAAATAAATAAAATGGAGTCCAGTTTATGCAGCAGAACAAACTACAATGAATTCTCACCAATGCTGGTCTTATATTTATGGTGAATTGTACCCCAGAAGACTGTCTAGCTTCATATTTTGTTACATATATATTAAAGTTCCTTTTTCATTTGTCAAACATGAGTATACATTCCATTAGAGGATATATGGATAGCGGGGTTCATAATGTCGGTATCAAATTTATCCATTGCCTATTTATTGTCTACAGTCTTGTCTTAGACATGTAAAAATGTGAAGACAACTAACTATAACAGATGAGAATTTAAGTGTTGTAATACTCTCATAAAATTAAATATAGAATTTTATTGTGCAAAACATTAATTGGGGTATGATAGAGGAAAAGAATTTACCATTTGTATGAACAGTATAGAATTTGCAATGTAATGTTATAAATTTCAGGTACATTAGAAGCATTGTACTTGGGTCCAGACCTGGTACCTCATCACGTGTTATATAATACAATTCACCATGTGTTTTGTTCCTGCACTTGTAAAATCACATACGGATCGTACTTGTTCACCCATGTGCAATAAGTTGAATTTCCTGCTGACCACAAACTTCTCTTTGAAACAATCCTGCTATAAATGTAAATACTATCCAAACATGAGTCCACACTGTTTGCCTATCAGGATGGAATGAGAAAATGTCAATTTTCAGGGTGACTGACGAGTTCCTCACACATGATTTAAACAGATAAATGTTGTCAAGTGTAAATTGTGTTTTTTTTTTTTTAATTGGAGGAAAGTGTGTTGTGGAGATTTAGTGCTTGGCAGAGAGTAACTCTTCTGCCCTTAGCCGTATTCAGCCCCAAATTAGTATTTGGAAACAACCTATTTATGACAGAATGAAGAAATTGGTGATAACAATTTAAACACAGACAATGCAATGCTACTTAGCCATTAAACCATAAGACTAGCTGGTGAAAACTGATGAAGACACATAATGCTCTGCCTAGTTTCTGAGTCAGAATAAAATTGGTATCATAAAGACATTCAGTTGTATAAATTTTTCTCCACCAGTATTTGGGAGTAGAATCACAGTGCAGAAGCTCCTGGAAATAGAACTGCCCCTCTACCTAGGGATCTTTATGAAGGGGGTTTTCAACTTCACCATGTGATAGTATTCCATTAGACTTCAGAGGTGGGGAATCTGCATTGTGATGATGATGCCTGGGGAACTATGGAGGACCCTGGAATCTAGGTTGGTGTTATGCAGTGATAAGAGTCATAGTCTTTTGTTATATTGGGGGACCTGGGTGATAGCAGGTTGGGTCAGTTACAATACCTAGAAGGATTCTTGATAGCTCCTTGGGACCCACTACTGCCATGTATACAGAGCCTCCTGCCCCAGGATTTGCCTAGATTTTATTCTGATCCCCCTACCACGTCCACATATGAACTTTGATTCCTCGGTTTTACTACTGTTCCCCCAGTAACCTATCTCACACAGCACCAGCATCCAATAAAGAGTCCAGTGACTTTCTGCTACCAGATCTCTCATAAGGCTAATATCTTCCCTTCCCATGGAGCAACCATCCTGCATGGGTCCATAGGCTTCAAAGGCAAGGGCCCTAACTGCTGAGCCTTCTCCCAGTCCTGTATTTGTTTTTCTGCCTTAGGCAGCTGCCATGTTCTAACATCACCAACTTGTCCATAGGACAGTCTTGTTGGTGTTAAAGTCTTTACACATTAGTCATTGTGTCTCTGTGGCCTTCTTTTCATCATACATCACATTTTTTGCAACACACATTGTGAGTCTGGCTTACATTGTTTTCCTTTGTGACCAGCTGAGTAACCTGTTCAGCCTGGTGATTCTGTCAGTCATTAAGAAAGAAAGTAAAAGCAGAAAGGAGAAAGAAGAGAGAGAGAGAGAAACCAAATCGTAACTTATATTTCTTTTAAAATGTTTTATTTATTTGTATGTGCACGTGTGAGTGTGTGTGTGTGTGTATGTGTGTGTGTGTGAGACAGAGAGAGAGAGAGAGAATGATAGAGAGAAAATGGGTGTGCTAGAGCTTCTAGCCACCCCAAAGAAAATCCACATGTGGAGCTGGACAGATGGCATAGCATTTAAGGCATTTGCCTGCAAAGCCAAAGGATTCCAGTTAGACTTTACAGGACCCACATAAGCCAGATGCAGAGGGGGGAGCACACACATGGAGTTCGTTTGCAGTGGTAGGAGGCCCTGACATGACCATTTTCTCCCTCCCTCTTTCTTCCTCTCTCTCTCCTTATTCCTTTATCTGAAATAAATAAATAAATACTTACATAAATAAATAAATAAATAAGTAAATTACATGTTAAAAAGAAAGAAGATCCATATGATGGACCACCTTATTCATCTGACTGTGCACAGGTTCTGGGAATCAAACTTGGCTTTGCAGGGAAAAGTGTTTATTGCTGAACAATCTTTCCAGCTCATTAATTTATATAAGTAATGTTTGTTAAAAAGGTTAGGTTGTTTGGACCTTCTGCCTTTTTGCCATTAGGTACTGAAATGATGTTTTAAACTGGAATGAAAGGAGTTTGTTTCCTTGAATGTATGTGTGGGACTCTTAATGAGATTGGACAAAGGCATGGTTAATCTGTACATATGCACAGCGGGTTTCGTGGTAGCTCACCATGAGTCTGGGATTTTTCTTTTTTTTTAAAATTTTTATTTATTTATTTATTTGAGAGCGACAGACACAGAGAGAAAGACAGATAGAGGAAGAGAGAGAGAATGGGCGCGCCAGGGCTTCCAGCCTCTGCAAACGAACTCCAGATGCGTGCGCCCCCTTGTACATCTGGCTACCATGGGCTCTGGGGAATCGAGCCTCAAACTGGGGTCCTTAGGCTTCACAGGCAAGCGCTCGACCGCTGAGCCATCTCTCCAGCCCGGGATTTTTAATTTATTATGAGTCAACACAACTCTACTGTTTTAGAATTTCACTTACAAGTCACTGTTCTAATAAAATGTCTTGGCTAGTCAACTCTGTCAGGAAAAACAGAGTACATGTTTACTTTTGGGTGGGGACTTAAACTAACAGTCTAAATACAAAGGCTACTTTACCCTAATTCCCATCATTATAGTAAGCATAAGATGCATTATGTGTAAAATATCATTGACCACACTAACACTTCAAGCTACGTGTTGGGGTCCATAATGGTGGGAATTAAATTCAGGAATTTTTGAGAGACATCATCCCCTAGGTACATTATGTTCAACCAGCTGCTCAGTTTCTAAGTGTTGGGGTCCATCCTGGTGGGGGTTAAAGTTCCTGCTTCCCCAAGGAACATCTCTTCCCAAGGAACATCATAACCAATAAGGTTTTCAATTTATAGATGCGAGGGTCCAGCATGGTGAGGAGGGAAGTTGAGGCTTCTCCAAAGGACATCTATCCCCTATGGTCATCATGGTCAACAAGGTTCTATATGTCTAGGTGTTGGGGTCCATCATTGTGGGAATTGAGATTCTGGCTTCTTAAAGGTACATGTTCATGATAGACATCTATCTGTCAGTGTGTGACCTGTTTTTCTGTCTCACCAGAATAGGCAGTTCTTCTTATCTCTTTCTTGAAATGAGATAACACTTGTAAGATGAAAACAGTAATAATGTTATCATTGTTAGCTAGAGAGTATATAATAGACAAAGCACAGAACAAGTGAACGTAACAGATGAGGGAAATTTTTCATCTGGAAAATGAAACACTCTCATGTGTCATAGTATATCCTTTCTTCTGCAGAGTATTGTGTTGTTTTGTTTTTTTTTTTCCTCTTTAGGAATTTTCACATTAAAGTAGTCATCACCAAACAGGCACATTTAACATGGCACTGGCCAGACTAGGGATTTAACAGTTTTATGATCTACCTCTGGAAGACCCAAACTTTGAATGGCTGCCACTCCCAGGGGTAGAACAAGCATAGATATCAGCCTGTCTACTTCCTGTAGACATTTAACCAGAGACCCATAAGCAGAAAGGAATTGTCTCTCATGGCAAATGGCTGCATGGGAGAAAGGAATATACAAAGACTCTGGACGTGAATATTCTTTACTGACTCAGTTCTAGCACTCTGAGTAGCTGGCTGGACACTTGAGCTGGAATGAAGGAGCTCACACCCAACAGTCACAAATAATGTCATTATCATCTCGTCTGATTTTCAAAGTACATGGGTTTTCAAGGATCTCTGAACCATCAAGAGATGCCAGTCCTTGTGTTTTATATATTTATTTATATTGACTTTTCAATATAGAATCTTTCTTTAGTTCTGGCTGTCTTTGAATTAGTCTCAGGCTAATCTTTAACTCCTACTTTTGCCCCTTGAAGTGTTGGCATTTAAGATGTGTGCTACTGTACCTGGCTATTGATTTTTTTTTTTTTACAAAAACATCAATTTATATATTTGAAAGAAGTGGAGCAAGGGAGAGAGTGATCTCTCCATGGTTTCAAACCACTGTAAATATACTCCAGATGCAGGCAACACCTTGTGCATACAGCTTTATTTGGATACTGGGAAATGGAACCTGGGCCATTAGGCTTTGCATGACAGTACCTTAACCATTGCACCATGTCTCCAACCCAAATCCTTGTCTTCAAGAGGAACTTAAGATCTTCCCAAGCTGCAAGAGGTTTTATTTCTCTTTGTTCTTATGTGTAATCCCCTCTGTCAGTCCCTCCAGGTAGGAAGGTCGCAAGATCAGATGAAGAGCAAATTTGATGTGGTGTGTCTGGTTCTTTCAGGACTCTCAGATGTCTTTAAAGACTCTGTGAGTGATCCTGTCATCCTAACACACTGAGTCTTCAAACACCCACACATATAAGGGCAGAGAGGATGTGGGGAATCTGAGTCCTTGAGAGTGACTACAATTTTGAAGGGACTAAAGTTCCCATGGAGAAGAGATAGCCTGCCTTGCCCAAGTGTGCACACCAAGGATCTATATCTGCTGTGTCTGCTTTCCTAATACAATTTTTATCTAACATTTTTTATAATCTTGTTTTCATTTTCCTCATATGTCCTTTGTAACCTTGAACCATTTGCCCTGTATTGTGAGAGAAGCTAGCAGGCCATTCCATCTTTCCACATTAAGATCACCATCCATTCAATATTCTTACTATATTAGAGGAAAAAGTTCCCCAACCATTTAAGTATGGAGATTACAGCCAAAAATATGGAGAGAAAGTTAGGGTAAAGAAGGCATTGGCCACTGAAGGTAGTTCCAAAGGAGAGAACCCTTACTTGGGAAAACGAATTGGGAATGGGCTTGCCAAAGGACTATAGAAGGACTATGGAAGCACTGGCTGTAATATGTATGAGAGAGAGCGAGACAGAGACAGGTATTTACTTTTAATTTGCTCTTTGTTTTAGAAGAATCAGCCTATGATGGAAAGAAAAACCACATGATAATTTAGATAGACATAGAAAAGGCCTTTGTCAAAATACAACATGACTTCATGATCAAAACGTTGGAGAAATTAGGCATGGTCAGTTTATATCTTGACACAATAAAGGCTATATACAATGCTCCTAAAGCCAAAATAATACTTAATGGAGAGAGACTGGAGGAATTCCCGTTGAGATCAGGAACAAGAGACAGGTGTTCACTCTCACCTCTGCTCTTCAATATAATAGTGTAAGTCCTAGCTCAAGCAATAAGACAGTAGAAATAATAAAGGGGATACAATTTGGAAAGAAAGAAATAAAGTTTGCTCTGTTTGCAGATGACATGATTCTATATGTAAGAGACAAGAGAGACTCCATTCCAAAATTTATAAATGTCATAAACTGGTTCAGCAAAGTAGCAGGATACAAAATCAATGCACAAAAATCAGTAGCCTATTATATGCAAATAACAAAGATGCACAGAAAGAAATAAGTGACATTGTCCCATTTTCAAGTTCAACAAGAAAATAATAAAATACCTTGTAATAACATTAAACAAGGTAGTGAAAGGTCTATCCAATGTAAACATAACAACACTCAAAAAAGATATTGAGGGGAACTTGAGAAAATGGAAAGACCTCCCATGCTTCTCGATAGGTAGAATTAACATTGTGAAAATGGCAATCCTACCAAAGTCAATCTACATATTTAGTGCAATTCCCATCAAAATCCCAGCATCATTCTTCACAGAGATATAAAAATTGATCTCAAAATTCATATGGAAAAGCAGAAGGCCTTGGATATCCAAGCATATCCTCAGCAAAAGAAACACCTCTGGAGACATCACCGTACTTGATCGAAAGCTATATTACAAAGCCATAGAAATAAAAAGAGCATGGTACTGGCATAAAAACAGGAGTATAGACCAATGATATAGAATTGAAGACCCAGACTTTGGGTCAAGAAACTACAGCCACTTGATATTTCGCAAAGGCCCTAACAATATTGCCTGGAAAATGAGAGCATCTTCAACAAGTGGTGCTGGAGAAACTGGATAGACATATACAGAAAATTGAAAGTTGATCCACACACCTTGCCATGTACCATATCAAGTCCATATGGATCAACAACCTAGTATAACACCAGAAAAGTGGCTACTATGGGAAGAAAAGTTAGGAAGAACACTCCATGATTTAGGAATGGGAAGAGACTTCCTGAAAAAGAAAACAAAGTAACACAGGTTCTTAACACTCACTCGACCAATGGGATCACATGATGCTGAAGAGTTTCCTCACCAACGAACATACAGTAAGCAGAGGCAATATATTACCCACAGAATGGGAGAAAATAGTTGATGATTATACAACTGACAGAGGCCTATTCTCTAGAATCTACAAAGAACTCAAAAATCTAAACAATAAAAAGTCAAACAACCCACTCACAAAATGGGGCAAAGACCTGGGCAGGCAGTTCATAGAGGAAGAAATACAAATGGCAAACACCCCTAAGGCAATGTTCATCATAGCTAATCATCAGGGAAATGTTAAATAAAACTACTATGAGATTCCACCTTACCCCAGTAATGATAGCAAACATCAAAAAAAAAAAAAATCAAATGCAAATAAATGCTGGCAAGGATGTGGAAAAATAGGAACCCTCATCTGTTGTTGGTGGGAATGTAAGATGGTACAAATACTTTGGAAATCAATATGGAGACTCCTGAAAACTGACTATAGAGTTACCAACAGACCCAGTTATTCCCTTACTGGGCTTGTACCCTAAAAGCTCCATGCCTCAGCTCACAGCAATATGCTCAACCATGTTTATACCGGCTCAATTCATAATAGCCAAGAGCTGGAATCAACCCAGATGTCCATCCCTAGATGAATGAATAACTTAGTTATGGTTTACCTACAGTATGTAATTCTACACAGCATTAAGGAAAAATGACATAATGAAATTTGAAGAAAAATGCTTAAGACTGGAACAGCTTATTCTCAGTGAACTCACCCAATCACGCGAAAGCTACTCACCGCATGGTCTCACTCATCTTCACATCTTAACCTGAATCTACCCAAGTCACCGACATACCTACCCAGCATCTCGAGGACTGGAAAATAGGGAATGTGGGGAGGGAGGGTAGTGTAAGCAGTGGTGGGAGTACACAAAACTGGAACCAAAAGGCAATGGTATCATAAAACTCCACATCCTTCAAGACAGACCAAATGGCTGAACCTCCACCAGGGCCTTAGAAGAAACACTGTATTCACAAGGTCCTGGAAAGGGTACGACAAAAACTGTTCATTATCTCCTCCAGTTTCTGCTTATTTCTCTCTCTCCCTCTTCTTTCTCATAGCTCTATCTCGTTTATATCACTTATCCTGTTCTTTCTTCTCTTCTTGGGCACTAACCTGTAACTCCTGGTTCCAGCAGGTTGATATTATCCACAAAGAGCTTTTGATCACAGAGACCTACAAGGTTTCCCAAAAGAAAACAGATTTTTTTACAGAGCTCTTGTTGACCCACCATAGGTTAGTGATAAGAGCTTACTGCTGAAGACACCACACAGTGTTGACACATATCATGGAGTGACATGGAGGGAAGCTGGAATAGAGTCAGTCCCCAAACAGAGTGTCTAGTGCTGGAAGGTACTACATGAGTGACTGGGGGAAAATGAGAAATATCTGTCCAAGCAATGCATGCTCTAAACTAGTTAGCTGCCAGCAACCTGATGTGATGCCCAACAAGTGCAATAGTAGCTCATAGCCATGGTGGGAAACCAACTGCTTTCTATTTGGCTAATTGATCTGCTCAGTGGTATGGAACCCGTAGCTGGTGCTGGGAAACAGGTCAGAACCATATCCAAAAAATGAGCCTGCTCTCTCCTAAACTCTCTCTGAAAAACAATGGTTATTACCTTTACTTGGTGCTAACTTTACTCTCTGTTGGAGAACCTGCTTCTGTTTTTCAGATAGACGCAGGTCCTAAGGAAAGAACCACCCCATCATACTTCAAAAAGGCCCTGGCTGAAACTGAGAACAATTGGAGAAACATGCAGGAATGCTGTTTTCTTGGTGAACTGGGAACCAGCACAACCGTGAAGGTGATAGACACAGAAAACAATCAACCCCTACCAAACCAGATATCCAGAGACACAAAGGTGCCCAAGATCACAACACAGAAGCAGACCCACTATGAACCCAACATGGCTCAGGGAAATTTGTGGAAGAGGGGGTGGAAAGAATGTCAGAGCCACAAGCTGGGTCACGACATGCAAAAGTATTTCCTCATATCCAAAAATAAAGGCTAACTCCAAAATGGATGACCCATATACCCTAATAAGGAGAGTCCCTGTGGAGGGGGGAGAATAGGGAGGATGCTGACAATGGTACTAACTTGACTTATTCACTGACAACAAAAAATAAAAAGACCAAGTTATGTAATAACTGTTAATTGCATGTATATATGAAAAGCAAAAGAGCAATATTCCACTGAGAGTTGTTCCTTCTCAGGTCATAACCACTGAATAACCTGTACAGCTCTCACCACTACTACTTTCAAAAACAAAATTTATTATGAGAAAAAGTATTTCCTCAGAAGCATAAATAAGCCCTCTCCTTCATATAGCATAACTACATTCAAGAAGAAACATCAACTGCACTTTAATAATGATATTAAAATGTCATTTCCATGATATGTGTGAAAAAAGGTAAAATTAAGATGATGATATTACTAGTCAAAGGCAACAATGAAAAGAATGAAAATCTGAAGTAAAATGATATAACTAAAGGAGTGCCAGTTTTACTCCTACTGTTCATTAAGTTATGCTAACTAAAGCAATAAAGGATCAGGAAGTGTGAAAATCTTTCCTGGAAATCAGTGATACTTACTTCCACCAAACCTCCTTCAGGAATGATTGAACTTCAGTGCTGTAGAGAAAAGCTCAAAATGTTTCAGGTCCTTGGACAAACTATCTTGGGTCCTCATAGCCCCTTTCTTTGTGACTTAGCATCCTGTGGCTGTTAGATAATTCCTTTTGGAATGCACAAGTAGAACCCCCAGCACCCACCAACTGTAAACCTAACAATATCTTCAGAGAGCATCTGGAGCCTACAGCAGAGCTTTCTCCATTTAGTTCTCACCCACTCATCTTATTTTCACACCAATATATATTTGAACAGTATCTTAATGTATGGTGTTCTTTATTCTGGCACTATTAAAAACCTCACTGGACTTGAAATTTAGGTTAATTTGGGTTAAACCTAAATCTGTGTTCCTAGCCATGGTTACCCATATATGCTCCAACAATGAAGTATATAATATAATATAATATAATATAATATATGATATGATATGATACGATATGATACGATACAATACAATATAATATGATTCTCAGTCAGCCACCATCATCCACACTTTTGTGACCTTGGTTCTTACAATCAGAACAAATTCTATTCCGAAATAAAGACTTTCCTACCAGGTTTTAGAATGAAACCAAGCTGGAAAAGGGATTGCACACTGCCCCCAAAAATTCTATTTGTAAAGGCAACCTTGTTTATTAACTCAACCAGGCAAAGCCAATTAATAGGCATAAACAAAAATATTTAGAAGACTATTAAACAGGCATGACACATTTATTTAGCCAAACCATATTATTAGATTCCCCTCTAGGATCTACAATATTTTAGTCATAGGTTTTCGACTAGGTTTTCAGTACCAGGCCTGAATTCCTTATGTTATGTGTCTCAGGTGCAATCAATGGAATAGTTGGTTAAGAAAGTACCAGTCCTACCTCTATTGCACTATTAGGTACACATTGCCTGGCTGGTTGACTGTGCAGACCACAGAGTGGATCCACTATCTGTTAAGGCTGTTGATGATTTTCTCACCCAGAAGTCTGCATAGTACTTGCCAGCACTATGATAGCCAGCCAGCTTGGGTGAGACACCTTTAATCCCAGCATGTGGGAGGCAGAGGAAGGAGGTGACTGTGAGTTTTTGCCCAGCCTGCCACTACATAGAGAATTCCAGGTCAGTCTAAGGTATAGCATGACTCTACCTCAAAGAAAAAATAAAGTATATGAAGAGATGAGCTGGAAAAGTAGAGAAGAATGATAAAAGGATACATGTAACATATAGCCAGAGAAGGAAAACCATGGAGGGATAAGAGTAAAGGAGAGCAGGCAAGACAGGACTTAAAAAAACAAATTATCTTCTACATCTTCCCTCCCTAGCTCCCCCTCCCCCTCTCTCTCTCGTCTCTCTAATTCTTGTATATTCTTTTTCCTCATTTTCTTAGTGGGCACTGACCTGTAACTCCCAGTACCAGCATGGGGCTATCATCCACAATGAGCTTTTGATCAGAGAGAACTACAAGGTTTCCTAAAAGAATGACAGATTTCTGTCAGAGTATTAGATGACCCACCAAAGGTTAGTGGTAAGACCCTATTGCTGAAGACACCATATGGAGCTAACACAAATGAACAGTATGGCTGGAAGCAAGGAGAGAGTCTGTCCCCAGACAGTCAGCATGTGTAGTGACAGAAGGTGCTACATGGGTGACTGGGGGAAGTGTCCAATATCTGTCCAAGCAAGTCATGGTCTAACCTACTTAGCAGCAAATAACTCGTTGTGATGCCCACACAACTGCAATAGTGGCACACAGCCATGGGGCAGGGGGAAACAATTGCTCTTGATTTGGCTAACTGATCCCCTCAGTGGTACAGGACACATAGCTGGAACAATAAGTCAGAACCATATCCAAACCTAAGCCCCCTCTTCAGTATCAAGCTACTAGCAACCATGGGGTAAAAGAGGGCCTACACCTATTAAACTATACAAAAGTAACGCTTATCTTATTTGTCCTCATGCAAGCTTACTCTCCGTTGGAGAATCTGCTTCGTTTTTTCAGATAGGTGCAGATCCTTAGGTGAAACAAGCAAGGGTGCTGTTCTCCTGATGAACAGGATACCAGCACAAGAGGGAAGGAGAACAATACAGAGAAAAATCAACTCCTACCACATCAGAGAGCCAGAGCCCCAGAGGCCCCCAACACCTCATCACTGAAGCACACCAAAAATGAACCCAATATGGCTCAGGGAAATTTTGCGGATGAGGGGGCAGAAAGAATGTCAGACCCACATGTTGGGTCAAGATATGCAGAGACATTTATTATCCCAATAACTGTGGGTTAACCCCACAATGCACGAAACATATACCTCCACAAGGAGGGGCCAATAGGAAGAGGGTAGGCCACGGATGAGCCTAATAATGGTACCAAACTGCCTGTATTTACTGAATACAAAACTAATTTAAAGAAGAAAAAAAAATAAATTATATGAGAAAATTCCATTAAAAGGTGAAAAACAATCCCTTACATAGAGTCATCTATGCTGGGTAGTTGATATGCTTTATTCATGGTATAGATATCTAATTTAAAAAATATTATTAATCCTCAAGTATTTTGTTGAATTGATCAGGTGAAATAGGACTTGTTGAAGTACACATCACAATTAATTCACAATTGCATAGGTCTCGTCATAAAATTTAGTAAAAAAAAAATCTTTAAGTATTTATTTATTTATTTTCAAGCAGGGAGACAAGAAAGAGAGAGAGAATGAGCATACCAGGGCCTCCATCTTCTGCAAATTTATATCAGATGCATATTCCACTTTGTGCAGCTGGCTTTCCATGGGTTCATAGGAGTCAAACCTGAGTAGTTAGGCTCTGCAGGCAAGCACCTTAACTGCTGAGCAATCTCTCCATCCCATATTTATGAAACATTGATGATTAGGAAGTATTGTGTGAGGATTGTGCTCTTTTATGTACATAATGTCACCAATCAAGGTCATATAATGCTTTTGTCATTACTAATCTGGTACAGAAAATGAATGAGTGTTAAACAGAGCACAACATTGGCTGCCAAAAAGGACCCTTTGGGAAAAATAATCCCTCAACCATCAGGGTGGACAGTTGGTTGATTCCATTTGATAGAAGCAGAGAATGGACATTAGTGCATCTTTATTTTAGATTCTCCAGCAAAGGAGGTAGGCTGAGCTTCTGTAGAAGAGGAGATGCACAAGGTCAAGAAGACAATCCTGCTGCTGGCAGCTGTATCCAGTGTCAGGTTTTATCTCATTATCTTTGTGAAATCTCCTGTTCCATATGATTTTTAATTTTATTACTGGAGTCAGAGTCCCTTCATTATTCTTGTACAAATTTCTTCAATTCTTGCAGAAATGTTCACAGTTAGCCATAATTTACATTAAGTCAACTCTTTCATGACAATCCCTATGAGTGATTTCACAAAGACGTAGACTGGGATGTCAATTTATAAGTGAGACCTAGAAACATAAATCAAATATCAGTGACTATAAACAGGGCAGGCATATATTTAGAAATAATAACAAGGATTCTTACCATGTCTGATGGTGTGAATTACAATGCATTCACACAATGTCTGTAATACATAAATTATACCTAGATTTCATGTCTACAAAAAATTCTTGATTAGAATATAGGTATCCATATTTTGTCCTTTACATTTTTGTGAAATACTAAAAGAAATTCCCTTGAGATGTATATGAATAATTGGTTTTGTATTATTAATATCAAGTATATTCTACAGAATATAAAGGATACTTGCCTGAAAAGAGTAGTGACCCAGTTTTGATTCTGTAGAACTCACATAAAGCCAAATGCAAAAAAGTGGCACATGAATCTAGAGTTAGTTTGCACAGGCAGGAGGTCTGGTGGGTCCATTCTCTCCATCTCTCTTTTTCTTTTTAACCTCTCTCCAGCTGTCAAATAAATAATTTTTATGTCCGAATTGGACAGGAGAGATGGCTAAGTGGTTAAGGTGTTTGCCTGCAAAGCCTGTGACCTAGGGTATATTCTCCATATCCCAGAGAAAACCAGATGCACACGGTGGTGTAGGCATCTGCAGCTTCTAGAGTCCATGGTGCACACATTTCCTCGCTCTCTCTCTCTCATTCTCTCTTTCTGTAAGTAAATTTATGTATTTATTTTTTAGTATTCTAAAGGGGAAATGCAAATGTAGAGTCATACATAATATAAATCTCAGCAATACTTATGTTATTGCAAGTGGTAAAAGTTTTTGAAATTACCTTTTAAAATTATGAATAAGATATTAAAATATGTATACAGTCTCAAAATTGGAAGGTCACTTTGGAAACACTGAGTTCTTGACATGAAATTGTCATTGAGCTATGGCCTAATGTGTCCCACAGGGCATGATTGGAAGGGCTGCTGGCCTTGGCACATTTCATATGGACTATGCTCTATCATGTGCACAAACTAGTTTCCATTTCATTGAAGCTTCACTTACTATAATTTCATTAGTGAACGGAAGCAGTTCAACAGTAACTTGAAACAATGATGTACTGAGAAACCATAAACAAATAATCTAGGTCATCTATGAGATTATTCCACACCAGCAAACAAAGAAATGTCACGGCAGTACACTGATGATTTTGCAAAGGACAGAAAATGCTAAGAAGACCTCAAGGTTGGAATAGGAAAACATTTGTGAACTTGACTATGTCTATTCAAGTATTTCTATGAATGGCCATAGAACACCCAAACACCTGAAGTGAGAAATAACAAAGGAACAGATCAAATCAGTTTATGTTCACACAGTGGATTCCATTTTGTTTGCCAAAGAGGAAGGTTTTTTGTTTTTTTACACTTCTGCTATGACTATACCTGAAAATTCCTCTCAATTGTCTCTGAACCTCAACTACGTAATTAACATTAAAATTTTCAATTGTACTCATTTTGCTGTGACCAGAGTTGATGGTGTGTCTCACTGTAAAGCAAACAGAAAATGAATTTGTCCTCTACCTGTTTTTTCGTAATATTGGATTTAAAATAAACCATGAGAGGTATAGGGGCAAACTAGGTTCTGGGTTGGTACTAGATGACAGGCAGAAGATCCCAACATTTTATTACCACATGCAAAAGTGGGTACAGCAGTTTGAGGTTATTGGGTGGCATTCAAGAAATGAATGTATTTTGTTCTTTCATGGGTGCCCTAAATATCTAGGATTTAGAGACATAGGCTATGTTTTTTTTTTTTTTTTCATTTGCTTGAAACCAGGTCTTTGAAAAGTACCAGTACCTAGTAGGGTCCCTCATACATCCCAAGCCCCTCACTATGGAGTAACACATAGTCTTCTATTTCACATTACAGTCCAGGACCTTCACCCAGCTGATATATTGAGAGGGCCCTGGGCACTAACTTCATATTATCTACATCATCCATGCACAGCCACTAGTACCATGGTAAGCTCATCTTCCCATATAACCTGGGCTTCAGTCTCAAGCAGCCCCAATGTTAATCCCCACGGAACCACAGCATCCCACAGACCTCTGAGTACTTCCACCAGCCTTGTTGTTTCTAAAATTCCAGTAACATTTCCCCAACCACAGTTCACATTCACAATTTAATATTTATTCAAGGCCATGTAATCTTTCCCAAGCCCCAGTGTGATGATAGCTTCCCTCCCAGTTTTCTCTTCCACTGGCATCACTTCAGAAACCCAGTACCAGACTCAGAAATTAAAATGTGTGGCCTCATTGCCACTTTTAGCTCAAGAACACTTCAGGACTCTACTTACATCCCAATTCCCAATGCAGCTGCATACAATTGCCAGTGTCACACGTTCACACATAAATCAATCACAACCCTATGAGTATTTCAGCAACTAATATTGTCCCTATGCAGTCACCTAGCAACTGCTATGACCAACAGAAGTCCAACACCATCCAGTACCCTTCTGGAACATGATACAAATATGATATAATCCAATGCTAATCCTAATTGAGGTCATGTCCCAGCCTGGAACCACGCATCCCAGTAACAGCATTCAGATAGCTGTGAAATACCTGGCTCTGCCCTATGATCCTTGGTATCATCCTTCAGTACAATAAGCTTCATTCAAACACATTAAAGACCATGGCTTTCCATCCCACCCTTAATATTCCACACATACACCTGTCACAACACTGGTGTAATTTCACAATAATGCCATGTACTTGACCTCCAAAATAATCCCTTCGCTCTTTGAACCCTCCTCCCCCCAACAACCAATTTCTCTAAGCCTCTGGTGACCCTGTGAACCTAGAGTGAATTACTAATCCCTCATCCACCTGTGCACTGTGTTATCATCCTCTAGTACTAACTGGATTTCCCAGCATCCTTTTTAACATCAACCATCCAAGTTGTAGCTTTTCCACACCAGCACCAACTTCAGACTTTGATATCATTGCTATAGTATTTTATAACCAGCTCCTCAGCTCCCAGAATTGACCCCAGGTCTTGGTTTCCCCTGTAACATAAAACAGAAGATGTATGTACCAGAGTTTGTCCATGTTCCCTAGACCATGTTAAAGTTAGTAATATCTGATAAGCATATCAATAAGACTCATCTTTTCAAAGCAATGCCATGGATTAGGGAAGTCACGTTGACAAGACTCAGGTAATAAAATGACACAGAAATTGCAGTGGACACCTACTCCATTGTCTATTGTGGAACTCAGAACACATGAGTGAGGAAGTATTATGGTCCTTGACATTTCAGGTGTGTTTTTTAAATGCAGATCAAATTAAGCTTTCATGTCCTTACATCCCTCTCTTCACAGTAAATTAATTTGGGAATTAAAGGAAGTTGAAGCAGCCCCCAACACCATCTTCCAAAAAGGAAGTATTGACAGAACATGAAGCAAACTGTCACCATGACCAGTTGGATTGTTCCACATCTTTCACAAATGGGCTTTAACTGCATCCTCCAACCCATATTTGCTACATAAAGAGAGCTGCACTGCGCTTCATCAGAAGAGTGGAGACAGGCACCAGGAGAATGAAGATTCTACTGCTGGCTGCAGCTCTCAGCTGCCTGGTTGGTGCTCAACAGCAACCTTTGAAGGTACCATGTCTAACATGAGCTATAGGAGTAGAGCTGATGATGGCTCTGGGTGGGCCACCCTTCTACATGGGCCTCAGTGTCATTAGATTAGGTCGTTGTTTCACTTGACTCTCTTTTATTAAGCCATCCTGTCTCAGTACTTTTAGTATTTACTAGTGTATATTTTCTTTGCTTTGAGGATGGTGAGCAGTATATTTTTGTATGAAATATACTTGCACATTTTCTATTACTATTTAACATGAATAAGAGTGTTTTAAATGTTGCAATTTCATACTGAAAATATCACAATATCAGTGTAGATATAAGGCACTGTATTTACTTTTTGCTTTTGCTGTTCTTTGGTAGGGTCTCAGTGTAGCCCAGGCTGACCTGGAGTTCATATGTACTCTTAGGCTTACCTTGAACTCAGGGAGATCTTTTCTATCTCTGCCTTCAGAATTCTGGCATCAAATGGGGTGTGCCACCCTGCCTACTAAGGCACAGTGTTTCTTACATATAGAGGAACATATCAAGTGAAATGGCTCTTCCATCTTTACAGAATTCTGAATGGATTTCCAAAAAAAATACATCATCTAACCACGTCTGACGGAATAATAGACATGCATGAAAGTTGGGTTTGGACCACATGTGTCCGTTGTGTTTTGTAGTTATTCTCCTGTGGAAACTAGATAGGCTATATCAGTCATAAGGCTTAATTCATTTTAATAATTCATAAAGTCAGCTTCAATTTAAATTCCATATTTTTCTTCCACATTGGGTCATTCTCTTGACAGTCCTTCTAGAAGAGTCAGGCACAATATATTAAAGAAAGGTATCTGCCATCAAAATGAGATTTGCTTTCAGCCATGTTTTGATGATATTTACTATTTTTACCTTAATTTTTTTTTTTAGGTACAGAATCCCATGACATCTCTTTGTAGTTACAACTGTGTTTTGGTCTATTCAAAGAATAAGATGAGAAAATAAAGTCTCTACACTGAATTAACTTTTCTCACTTCTATTATGTGTGTCATAAAAGAAAGTTAAAGATATTAATGAGTACATATACTTGGGTTATGAGAGATCATATTAGAACTTGTTTTTAAAACATAACTATAAGGATGTTGCTAAGATTTCATGTAGCTGCTTGACAAAATTGAATCTATATTCATATTGACAGTACTATCTGATGTTCATTGGATTGAACCATTTTCTAAATTTGCATAATGGCTGTAATCCATAAGAATTAGCAATGATACCTCTCAAACAGATTAGGTGCTTTATAGTTTTTCTGTGAGGAAAATATGATTCACTAGTGACAGTACAATTTGCAGAGCAAAACAGGAAACCTGGCTATGCATACCAAGTGAATATTCTTGTTTCAGTTTTCAGGGGATTTTCAAACCCTTTACCTGGCCTCCAGGCAACTGTCAGCAGTAAATGAAAATGGGCTGTTCAGGCTTTACTTTCGAAATATTTCATTTTATGATGGTTATAAGAAAATGTCTATGGCATTTTATATGAGGTAAGTCAAATAAGTTCAACTACTAAAACTGACCTATTTGAATGCTAACCTAAATTGTTGTATCATATTTACATTGAAATATCTCATGTTGCATGAGAATTTGAGTTTCTGTTGGTAATTCATGCAACCTGAAGTTTAGAAGTTGTGGTACAATTCCGTACCAGCCAGAAGACATTGTGTAATACCTTGAAGATGCTCAAGGTGGAAAATCATGCTGAATTCCATTCATTTTAGTCACTACTTACAGATGGTGAGAAAAGTTCATTCTGTGTAAACCTACAATTTGGAGAAAGTCCACCAAACCCAAGGACTATAATTGGTTTTTATTCCTTTGCTTTATGGATGTAGGGTCTCATGTGCCTCAAGCTGGCCTCATCTTTAGCTGAGGATTACCTCGAAATCCTGAGCCTCCTGTATTCCCAGCCCAAGTGTAAGGACTATAGCAAGCAGTGTGCTCCCATAGCAAGAGGCACTTGCCTTATTAATACAAGTAATGTTTAGTGAAGATTCCATAAAGTTGTAAGAGTAGGAAGGCATGGTGAAACACAGTCATATTCCAGGATGTCAGTGATTAATACAGGAATATCTCCACCACTTTGGATATGGGAATTTTACATACCGAGTTCTAGAACAGCTAGTGTAAAAATATATACCAGATCCAGCCTGGCAAATGACCATGCACTTCATTGGCATGAAGAACAGAGGAGAATCTGCTCCTCATCATGGTGGAGGACATCCTCATCTGCAAGTCACCACTCCTCGACCTGGGTAAATATATGGAGCATTCTTAGTATAAGAGAGGCAATATAATAAAATTTTGGGATGAATTACTGACATTTTACAAGCACACATGATTAAAATTATAATTCAGAATGGCCTCAGATTTTGTGGATGGGCACCTCACACTGATATTTCTTCTTAGTGGAAAGAGAATAATGAAATCTTTGCACAAAAGTGGTAATAACAAAAACATTGGCAACCATATGCATATTTATAGCAAACAATCAGAACATCAGGGCAGGATGTATTGCTTAGTGGTTAAGGCATTCACTGCAAAGCCAAAGGAACCAGGTTTGATTCCCCAGGACCCACTTTAGCCAGATGAACAAGGGGGCACATGCATCTAGGGTTTGTCTTCAATGTCTGTAGGCCCTGATGAGCCCATTTTCTCTCTCCTTCTCTGTCAAATAAATATATAAAAATAGAATAATTTTAAAATTCAGAACATCATTTGAACCTAATAATGTGGCACAACCTTAATATGCTAACCCTTGCCAGAAATCACGACCAATATGTACTAGCATTCAGGACAAGTAGAGGTTCAGGGATAACCTAAGCTACATAATGACTTCAATGATAGCTTCAGCTACAATTGTGTTCTCATTGGACCCAGTTGACATCAACTCAAAATAATACCTTGCCCCAAACTACTCTCAAGAGACATATTTATGTTGAAAATATGTTCTGAGCTGTCTTGGAACATTTGACTCAGTCCTATCATTAATATAAGAATTGAGACATGCTGGCATACGTCTGTCACCCCAGTGCTGGGGAAGCAGAGAAGAGAATATGAGCAAGATATTTTGCTTTACAAAGCCGCACTAATCAATGGAATTTCAGCTCAGTGATAGGTCTTGTGTGGCCATGTGTCACTGATGAAAACACTCACACACATGTTCAAGCTTTATATGCACACATGCATATACACAGGAATGCATACTGAATAAACTTATGTATTCAATAAGTGAGTAAGCAACAGGAAGAGGAAAACCAGAAGGCAGGTATAAAAATGAGAAACTCAATTCAATTACTGTATTTCAGATGTTTTCAAAGTGTATGCATTCAGATAAAGTGTGTTTGACTTGCCCCCTGGTGTAAAGTGAAAGAGGACGGTTGTTGAATGTCGAACTGTAAAGGAGAATGGGAAGGAGCTGCAAACACCAGGTGGCACAGGAAGTCACATCGAAGTGTGGGACAATTGTCAGAGGAAGTTGATGTGAGAAAATAGTAAAGCTGTGAAAACACAGTTTCCTTTTAGACTGTCAACTGTAATGTAATCCTGCTACTTCCTCAAGTAAAAGTGATGTGGAATATTAGTTGATATGTGCTGGATGTCTTCTAACCTTATTTAGGGAAAATGGAGCATGTCGACTCTACAGACTTCAGGCAGCCAAGTACAAACCTCTGATTATTACCGATATATGTAAGTCTTTGTTTTCTTAGTATGGCTTGAAAAAACCTTCACAGGGTATTTTCCTTCAAGATGGTATTATGTGCTATCCTTTCGCTTTTTTCAATATCTGACAGATGAGTATTTGTGCTTGAGAGGTTAACTTTTGACCTTCTTTCAGGGAACCAAGCAAGAGGCATTAAACCAGTTGAAAAGAAAATTAACAACCCAAACGGTCTTTGGCTAATTGATAATTCATATGATTCCTATCCAAGAGTCTGGAACCGACAATTTAATAATAAAGATATAGGTGGGTATAATTATCATGACTACCTGCTATTGACGTAAGCATCTTAGTGTAGCACCACATCTCACATCCTGCAACAATCCAAAAATAGTATACCAACTATGCACCACATGATTATAAGTATGGGGGCTTCAAACATGCACATTATAAGAATGAATTGAATGCAGGGCTTCACAAGAACGGCTATCTAAATTCTACAAAAGGTTGATCCTTACTACAAATGCATATTGTGAAATTCTCTAACCTCAGACAGTATTCATTTAACTGAATACTTAAGGAAGACATTATAGCATTGTTTTTGGCTTGGGCTTGTGCAATTATTGATAGAAGGGAAATCATGGAAAATTGGTGGGAGAGAGTCATCTTATATTGGCAATTTATACAGCTTCATTTATATATACCATGCATTTTTTTCTAAATTTGCTTTGATGTTTCTTGATTAGTGGCAACTTAAAGAGTAATAGTGAGTGTACCTCTCAGCAATTGTGGAGGAAAAAAAAAACAGATGTGTTACTAAACTCTCAAGGTTAAACAAACAAAAGATCATTTTTGCCCCTTTTATAGAAGGTTTAGTCTGTGATAGGTAGAAATTTTGAATCCGGACCTTTGATGATTTACAACATACTGATGATGTCTGAATTGCCTTGGGAGGACTGTCCATTTCATAGCAAAAAAAAAAAAAAAATGAAGAAAACCAACCCTGTTCATAGTATGATGTTCGCAGACATACTGGACACCCTTAGAAATGATCTCAGCTTTTAGAGTTTGTCAACTTTTGTGAATCACATTCTCACAAGGAAGTTAGCTTCACAGTAGTGATTGCAGTTTCTTCGAATTGATGCAACTGATTTAAATGGAAGTTCATCCAATTTATAGTATGAGTCCCTCATCTAAAATATATTACAATATACAACATAAAGATAGGCATTGATTATTTTTCCGTAAAAAGTAAGAGTGGCACATACACACTGTATAAATTTAAAGGCATAATTTAAAATTAAAATTAATACTTAATGCATTCCTAACATTAGGGTTTTGATAAATGAACAAAATGTCTTAACACTGTGATGCTTGGCATATATGTCTATGTAGAAATGGAAGCCCCATTTGCTGAGGCAGTAAGTCCTTAGTATGATTAACCTCCAAATATTGGAGAAATGTACATCTTAAATCTCATACATGTTACACATAATGATATAGATAATGTTATTGTGTTAATTATATTTTTATATAACTGCAGATTATATGATATGCATATATGACATATGCATAACATGTTTTATCTGTATGAAATGAACATCTGTGTCTACATTATGATTTGTAACACTGATGCTAGTAGTACATACTATAACTACCTTGCATTATTAGAAAAGTGTGTGTACTATTTTCCAAAAGGTCAATACTATCTGCTATGATTGTAAACAACTGGTATACGAAAGCAAAGTTATAAACAAATTAACTATTATTCTATTTATTTTGTTTATTTAATTGGTTACCCAGCATGGCTGTGTGCCACTATTGCACTTGTCTGAGCATCATGTCAAGTTGTTTATTTCTGAATTGCTTAGACTGTGAGTTACTTAGACAGATGTTGGCCACTTCACCCCTGGTGGCACATGTAGCGCCTTCCAGCACTAGATTGGCTAATTGTCTGGGGACTGGCTCTCCTCCTGATTCCAACCATGGTCCATGTCAACAGCATTTGGTGTCTTCCACAGTCAGGGTCTTACAATTAACGACCGGTTGGTAATCAAGTCTTCTCACAGAAATCTGTCTTGTTTGTATTGTGAGACCTAGTAGGTCTCTCTGGTGATCAGCTCCTTGTGGATATAGAACACATCATGGATCAGGGCCAGCACCAAAGGCAAGAAAAAACAAAAAGCCAGAAATGAACCAGAAACACGAGAATTTTTTATTTTTATTTATTTGAGAGCAACAGACAGAGAAAGAGGCAGAGAGACAGAGAGAGAATGGATGTTCCAGGGCTTCCAGCCACTGCAAATGTACTCCAGAAGCATGCGCCCCCTTGTGCATCTGGTTAACGTGGGTCCTGGGGAAGCAAGCCTCGAACTAGGGTTCTTAGGCTTCACAGGCAAGTGCTTAACCATTAAGTCATCTCTCCAGCTCAAAACATGAGAAATTTGATGTTAGGTTTCATCTCACTCTCTCCTTGTCCTTCTATTCAGGTGCATCCTCTAAGGTCCTATTGAGGGTTCCACCTTTTAGTTGGACTTTCAGGATATAGGATTTTTTGGTACCAGTTCATTTTGGGTCCAGTTTTGTGCCCACCCCACCTTTTCCCATTACCCAAGCCCAATACTCCCTATTGTCCAAGCCTCAAGATGCTATTCAGTTCTGTCAGCAACTCAGGCTGATCCAGATTAGGAAATGCAGATGAGTGAGAGTGTGTGGTGGTTGTCTTTCTGTGATTGTGTGAGTTCACTGAGTATGATCTCTTCTATGTTAGACCATTTTTTCTACAAATTTCAGTTTGTTATTTTTTCTTAATGCTGAGTAGAATTCCATTGTGTAGATATACCACTTCTTGCTTATCTATTCATCCAATGATGGGCATCTGAGTTGAGTCCAGGTTTTAGCTATTAGGAATTAGTAGCTGTAAGTGTGGTTGAGCAAATATTTCTCAACTGAGATGAGGAACTTTTATGGTAAATGCCCAGTAAGGGAATAACAGCTTCTGCTTGTAACTCTATAGCCATCCTTTTCAGCAATCTCCAAATTGATTTCCACAACTGTTAACCAGCTGTCATTCCCAGCCATAGTGAATTAGTGTTACTGTTTTTCTACAGCCTTGTCAACATTTGTTTTCATTTGATTTTTTAATGTTTGCTATCCTTAAGAGTGTAAGGTGCAATCTCATAGTAGTTTTAATTTACATTTCTCTAATGGTTAGGGATGTTGAAATTTTTACTAAGTGTGTGTTAGCCCTTTGTAATTCTTCCTCTGAGAATTCCCAATTTAGTTCTCTGCTCCACTTTTTCAGTGGGTAGTGTGGTTGTTTTATTGTTTAGATTTTGAGTTCTTTAATATTCTAGATATTGGGCTTCTGTCAGTGGTATAGCTGGCAAAGACTTTCTCCAATTTAGTGGGTAATCTATTCACTTTGGTTATAGTATGTTCGTCTGTGTAAAAGCTTTGCAGCCTCATGAGATCCCACTGACTGACTGCATGTTTAATTTCTTTGGCTACTGGAATTTTGTTCAGGAAGTCTTTCCCAGTCCTATATTGTGCAGAGTGCTTCCTATTATTTCTTTGAGCAATTGAAAAATTTCATGACTTATATTGAGGTCTTTAATCCATTTGGACTTGATTTTTATGCATGGCGAAATTAGCGGGCCTAATTTCATTTTTCTACATATGGTTATCCGATTTGTCCAACACCATTTCTTGAAGATGCTGTCTTTTCTTCAGTCTACATTATGTGTACCTTTGTCAACGATCAGGCAGCTGTACTTGCATGCAACTAAAGTTTGAGTCTTCAAATTTGTTCCCTTGGCCTATGTTTCTGTTTAATCCAGTGCCATGATGTTTTTGTCACTATGGCTTTGTAATATAGCTTTAGATCATGTATGGTGGTACCACCAGAGGTGCTTCTTTTGCTGAAGATATGTTTGGATATCTGAGGCATTTTGTCATTCCATATGAATTTTGATATCATTTCTCAGTCTCTGTCAAGAATGATGCTAGTATTTTATTGGTATTGCATTAACTCTCTATATTGGATTGGGTAGAATTGCCATTTTCACAATATTAATTCTACCTACCCATCTTATCAAGCCCTGCTCTATTTCTTTCTTGAGTGTGTTTATGTTTTCATTATATGTGTCTTTCACATCCTTTGTTAGTGTTATTCCAAGTTTTTTTTGCTATTGAAAATGGGACAGCATCACTGATTTATTTCTTCAAATATTAGTCCTTTACATACAGAAATACTACTGATTTTTAAACATTACTTTTGTTTTGTGCCACTTACCTGTAGGAACTTATCAACTTTAGATGTTTGGGGATGGAGACTTTTTGGTCACTTATATAAAGAATCATGTCATCTACAAATAGGGCTAACTTGACTTCTTCCTTTCCAATTTGAATCCCTTTTATTTCCTTGTCCTGTCTTATTGCTAGGGCAAATAATTCCAGTACCACGTTGAAGGGCTTGGGTGAGAGTGGGCACCCCTATGTTCTTCCTGATCTCACTGGGAACTCCTTGAGTTTTTCCCCATTAAGTATTGTTTGAGCTTTAGGAGCTTTTTATATAGCCTTTATTGTATTGAGATATAAGCCCTCCATGCCTATTCTTTCCAGTGTTGTGATCAAGATGTGGTATTGTGTTTTGACAAATGCCTTCTCTGCATCAATCAAGATGATCATGTGATTTTTATGGTTCAGTTTATTTATGTGGCATATTATTATGTTGACCGATCTCTGTATATTCAACTATCCTACATCCCTGGCATGGAGCCTACTTGATCAAAGTTGATAATGCTTTTGATGCATTATTAAGTTATTCAAATCTAGCAATTTTACAATTTCTATTTTGATTTCTTCCATGATCCATTCATTGTTTAAAAGTGTATTGTTTTGTCTCCAGGACTTGGTGGAATTCTTCACGCGTCTCTTGCTGTTGATTCCTAGCTTCAACGCATTGTGATCTGTCACGATGCAGGAAGTTACTTCAATTTTCCTGACTTTATGAGAGAATGCTTTATGGCCTAAAATATAGTCAATTTTTAGAAGGTTCCATGGGCTGCTGAGAAGAATGTATATTCTGTAGGGTTGGGGTGGAAAGTTCTGTCCATGTCTGTTAGGTCTAGTTGATCTATGATGGTGTTGAGGTATATTTATTTCACTGCTGATATTCTGCTTGGATGATCTATTGGTGATAGTGGAGTATTGAATTCTCTGATTATGATGGTGTTCGTGTTTATTTCTCTTTTCTTGTCAAGTAGATTTTGTTTGATAAACTGTGGTGCACCTGGTTGGCATATATATGTATGATTTTTATGTGCTCCTGTTGGATCATTCTCTTGATGAGTAAGAAAATGGCCTTCTTTGTACTTTTGGATTACTTTTATTTTGAAGTTTGCATCTCAGATATTAATATAGCAACACCTGCTTCTTGTTTATTTATTCATGTAGTTGGAATATTCAAGCTTTTACCCTAAGGTGGTGTCTATCTTTAGTGGTGATGTGGGTTTCTTGGACAGAAGATAGAAAGGTTCAGTTTTTTAAAATACAACCTGATAACCTGTGTCTTTTGGGGGTGAGTTAAAACCACTAATATTTAAAGTTATTGCTGTGAGCTTTGAATTAATCCATGCCATGATGAGGAGTTTTGTGGGGCATGGTGCTTCCTTGTGTTATGTACTGTTTTGAGAATGGTTTATTTTGGCTATTGTGATTTTCTTTTTGCCTGGCTCTGAGATTGTTTTTTAAGTTAGTTTTCTATTCAGCAAATACATGCAGTTTGGTACCATTGTTAGGCTCATCCATGACCTACCCCCTCCCCATTGTCCCCTCCTTGTTGAGGTATATGGGTCATGCATTGTGGGGCCAGCCCACAGTTATTGGTATGATAAATGTCTCTGCATATCCTGACCCAACATGTGGCTCTAATATGCTATCCTCCTCCTCTTCCGCAAAATTTCCCTGAGCCATGTTGGCTTCATTTTTGGTCGGCTTCAGTGATGAGGTGTTGGGGGCCTCTGAGGCTCTGGCTCTCTGATTTGGTAGGAGTTGATTTTTCTCTGTGTTGGTCTCCTTCACACTTGTTCTGCTATCTGGTTCATCAGGAAAACAGCACCCTTGCTTCTTTCACCAATTTTCCTTAGTTTCAGTCAGGGCCCTTTTTAGGTATGATGGGGTGGCTCTCTCCTTACATCTACATCTATCTGAAAAGGAGAAGCAGATTCTCCAATGGAGAGTAAGTTAGCACCAAGACAAATGAGATAATCCTTACTTTGTTTTTTTTTAGAGGGTTTAATAGGTGTAGGCCCTCTTGTACCCCATGACTGATGGTAGCTTGATATTGGAGAGTGTGATTATGTTTGGATATGGTTCTGACTTGTTTCCCAGCTCCAGCTATGGTTCCCGTACCACTGAGGGGATTATTTAGCCAAATCAAGAGTAGTTGGTTCCCCACCATGTCTGTGTGTCACTATTGCACTTGTGTGGGCATCACATCAGGTTATTTGTTGCTAATTAGGTTAGACAATGAGTTGCTTGGACAGATCTTGGTCATTTCCCCCAGTTTCCCATTAGCACCTTCTGGCACTAGACTCGCTGACTTGGGACTGATTATCTCCTGACTTCCAGCCATGCCATTCCATTTTACGTGTCAGCTGCATATGGTGTCTTCAGCAATAGGGTCTTGCCACTAACCTTTCGTGGGTCATCTAGTACTCTGACAGAAATCTGTCACTCTTTTAATAAACCTTGTAGGTTTCTCTGATCAAAAGCTCATCTGGAAGGAATTCACAAGAAGATAGTGAAGACTCAGAAGAAAAAGATGTGAAGACCAAGAAAGATGATTCTCACTCAGCAGAAGACAGAGAAGATGAAAAAGATGATCACAAAAATATGCGCCAGCAACTGCAGGCAGCATCTAAAGCAGCATCTAAACAGAGAGAGATGCTCTTGGAGGATGTGGGCAATGAGGAAGAGCTAGAGGAAGAAGACGAGGCACCATTCCAGGAAAAATATTCTGGCAGCGATGAGGATTTCCTAATGGAAGATGATGATGACAGTGACTATGGAATTTCAAAACAGAAAAACAAATGGTGGTTAAGAAGTCCAAACCTTATAGAAAAGAAAAGAAGATGCCAAAACCCAGACTAAAGGCTACAGTGACGCCAAGTCCAGTAAAAGGCAAAGGAAAGGTGGGCCGCCCCACAGCTTCAAAGGTGTCAAAGGAAAAGACGCCTTCTCCCAAAGAAGAAGAAGAAGAGCCAGAGAGCCCTCCAGAAAAGAAGGCGTCTGCAAGTCCTCCACCTGAGAAGTCTGGAGATGAAGGGTCTGAAGATGAAGCCCAGACTGGTGAAGATTAAAAGGGATGATGGTTTGGGAAGAGATTTTATTTAAAAAAAAATAAAAAAAGCAAAAAAGAAGGGGAAAATAGAAAGCTACATAAGATAGAACATGGTATTGGCTATTGGCTATGGCCTGACTCATGGGCTTTCAGTGCTTGTTTCCACTTGCTGAAAATAGTCTCTCTCCCTCTCTCCCTCTTGCTCTCTCTCTCTCTTTCACTCTCTCTCAGAAAACCATTGAAGTGTTTAAGTTACCATTTAAGTTACCATTAAGTGTTTAAGTTACCATTTTGTCTGTTTTTCTCTTCTCTTTGCCAACTCTTCCCCCCCACAATGAAAGGCATGTCAAATTAATCACTGGATTGATGCTTCATCTTTTTATTTTTAATGGGAGGTATGCCACGACTGTAAAGCAATAAGATCTGAGATGGACACTATGGAAACTGCTTTTTGCTAAAGAATAGCAAGTTGAACAGTAATCAAAAAATAACAGATTTTAGTTAAAAATGATTGCTTCTTTATTTTCCTTTACTTTTTACAAACAAGTTGTTATCTAACCTGAGTTTATATACATAAATGTCCAAAGGGGAAAAAAAAAACATGACTCTAAACTTGCACTGATGAGGCAAGTAGGTAAACATGAATTCTGAATTGTTACTGAAAGTACTCATGTTGTTTCCTGTGGAGTATGTGAGGAATAGGGTTCCTGAGCTTGCATGGGGATCCGAGTTTTTTTAAATTTTATACCTATTCTTAGATTCAGAGCCAGTGATCCTGTTATTCCTCTATTGTCCTTAATAAGCTTAAAAAAAACAGAGATCGCCAAAACTGAAATCACTCCCAATTTCATATTTCATTCTCCAATGGTTTGTGTTTTTAGACTATATATATATGCTCTTTTTTGGATAAAATTTTACCCAGAACCAAAAAATTAAAGAAAATGAGAGAGAGATACCCTAGAATTTAAATAGTAAGATAAAGCTACACATCTGGATTTCTTTCATACTGACAATGTTAAGGTTTTAACCAAATAAAATTCCAGCTAATGTGAAACTCAGTAAAAAAAAAAAAAAGCTCGTTGTGGATGATAGCCCTATGCTGGTACTGTGAGTCACAGGTCAGTGCCCACTAAGAAAATGAGGAAGAATATAACTAATATACAAGAGTTAAGGTGGAGAGAGAGAAAGAGAGGGAGGGAGAGGGAGAGGGAGGGAGGGAAGATGTAGAAGGTTTAGTTAAATTGATCCTACCCTCTCCAGTGTCTTGTGGTTCAGGTGTTCCCTGTAAGGGCCTGGTAAAGGTTCAGCCATTTGGTCTGTCTTTTAGGAAGTAGAATTTTATGGTACCATTGTCGTTTGGGTCCAGATTACTGCTTCCCAACTCTTCTATGCCCTCTCCTCCCTCCCCATCCATCCTAGTGTCTAGTCTATGAGATGCTTGCTGGGTATGTAAGGTATCTTGGGTAGATTCAGGTTAAGTGCTGTAGATGAGTGAGACTATGTGGCATTTTTTTCTGTGATTGGGTAAGTTCACTGAGGATGATCTGTTTCAGGTTCACCCATTTTTCCTCAAATTTCATTGTGTTATTTTTTTTTTCTTACTGCTGTATAGAATTCCATTGTGTAGATATACCACATCTTAGTTATCCATTCTTCTAATGATGGACATCTGGGTTGATTCCAGCTCTTAGCTCTTATGAATTGAGCTGCTACAAACATGGTTGAGCAAATCACTCTGGCCTGTGGTTTGAAGGTTTTAGGGTGGATGCCCAGTAAGGGAATAACTAGGTCTGTTGGTATCTCTATAGTCAGCTTTTTCAGGTGTCTCCATATTGCTTTCCAAAGGTTTTTGATTGTCCTGTGTGGGATATTCCCTCATGTATTCTCTGTAGGTTTGGCTTTCTGTTCATAATTGTAGAGTAGACTTTTTTTCATGGAAAATTTTTCTTTCAGCATCTATCCTGAGGGATACTTTTCCTGGGTAGGGTACTTTGTTTTGAAGCCATAGTTTTTCAGACTCTTAAGTGTTCCATTCCAGGCCCTTCTACCTTTCAGGGATTCCATTCATAACTCTCATGTTATTCTACTGAGGTTGCCTTTGTATGCCGTAAATTGCTTTTCTCTCATTACTTTTAACACTCCCTTTGTTTTCATTGTTAAGAGTTTTAACGATGATGTATCTTGTAGACTTTGTACTTTGGTCCTACCTTCTTGGTGTTCTGTGGGCTTCTTGTGCCTGGATGCATGTCTATTTTGTAAGATTCAGAAATTTTCATCAAAACAATTGTTGGGTATGTTTTGTATGCCTCTAGCCTGATATACCCATGTTCTGATGTTTGGTTGTTTTAGGATGTATCACAGTTCCCTCATATTCTGTTCAGTTGGCATTTGAAGTTAGCAAAGTTTTTTTTTTTTTTTTTTTGCCTCCCAATCAGTTTCTTCTATTTTATTTCCCAGGTCCGAGGTTCTGTCTTCCACACAAGTAACTGTGTTGGTCACTGGTTCTAGAGAAGTTTTAATAAACTTTATTTGAATTTCTGTTTTCTGTTGTTCTATGTTTATTGTGTTCATCTCTCATTTTCATTTTTCTTTTTTTTTTTTTTTAGGCATGGTCTTGCTGTTGCTCAGGCTGACCTGGAATTCACTGTGTAGTCTCAGGGTGACCTTGAACTCTTGGTGATGCTCCTACCTCTGCCTCCAGAGTTATCAAAGCCATGCACCACCATGCCCAGCTTTCATCTCTGTTTTGAGATATGATTTCAATTCATAATCTGATTTTCTTTTTTTTTTTTTTTTTTTTTTTTAATTTTTATTAACATTTTCCATGATTATAAAATATATCCCATGGTAATTCCCTCCCTCCCCACCCCCACACTTTCCCGTTTGAAATTCCATTCTCAGTCATATTACCTCCCCATTACAATCATTGTAATTACATATATACAATATCAACCTATTAAGTATCCTCCTCCCTTCCTTTCTCCACCCTTTATGTCTCCTTTTCAACTTACTGGCCTCTGCTACTAAGTATTTTCATTCTCACACAGAAGCCCAGTCATCTGTAGCTAGGATCCCCATATGAGGGAGAACATGTGGCGCTTGGCTTTCTGGGCCTGGGTTACCTGACTTAGTATAATACTTTCCAGGTCCATCCATTTTTCTGCAAATTTCATAACTTCATTTTTCTTTACCGCTGAGTAGAACTCCATTGTATAAATGTACCACATCTTCATTATCCACTCATCTGTTGAGGGACATCTAGGCTGGTTCCATTTCCCAGCTATTATAAATTGAGCAGCAATAAACATGGTTGAGCATGTACTTCTAAGGAAATGAGATGAGTCCTTTGGATATATGCCTAGGAGTGCTATAGCTGGGTCATATGGTAGATCAATCTCTAGCTGCTTTAGGAACCTCCACACTGTTTTCCACAATGGCTGGACCAGATTGCATTCCCACCAGCAGTGCAGAAGGGTTCCTTTTTTTCCACATCCCCGCCAACATTTATGATCATTTGTTTTCATGATGGTGGCCAATCTGACAGGAGTGAGATGGAATCTCAATGTAGTTTTAATCTGCATTTCCCTGATGACTAGTGACGTAGAACATTTTTTTAGGTGCTTATATGCCATTCGTATTTCTTCCTTTGAGAACTCTCTATTTAGCTCCTTAGCCCATTTTTTGATTGGCCTGTTTGATTCCTTATTAGTTAACTTTTTGAGTTCTTTGTATATCCTAGATATTAATCCTTTATCAGATATATAGCTGGCGAAGATTTTTTCCCATTCTGTAGGTTGCCTCTTTGCTTTTTTCACTGTGTCCTTTGCGGTGCAAAATCTTTGTAATTTCATTAGGTCCCAGTGGTTAATCTGTGGTTTTATTGCCTGAGCAATTGGGGTTGTATTTAGAAAGTCTTTGCCAAGACCAATATGTTGGAGGGTTTCCCCTACTTTTTCCTCTAGCAGTTTCAAAGTTTCCGGTCTGATGTTAAGGTCTTTAATCCATTTGGACTTAATTCTTGTGCATGGCGAGAGAGAAGAATCTATTTTCATCCTTCTGCAGATATTTATCCAGTTTTCAAAACACCATTTGTTGAAGAGGCTGTCTCTTCTCCAATGAGTATTTTTGGCATTTTTATCGAATATCAGGTGGCTATAGCTACTTGGGCTTACATCTGGGTCCTCTATTCTGTTCCACTGATCTACATGTCTGTTTTTGTGCCAGTACCATGCTGTTTTTGTTACTATGGCTCTGTAGTATAGGTTAAAATCAGGTATGGTGATACCACCAGCCTCTTTTTTGTTGCTCAGTATTATTTTAGATATTCGAGGTTTTTTATGATTCCAAATGAATTTTTGGATTGTTTTTTCTATTTCCATGAAGAAAGCCTTTGGAATTTTGATAGGGATTGCATTAAATGTGTAGATTGCTTTAGGTAAGATTGCCATTTTCACGATATTGATTCTCCCAAGCCAGGAACAAGGGATGTTTCTCCACTTTCTAGTGTCTTCTGCAATTTCTCGCTTGAGTGTCTTAAAGTTCTCATTGTATAGATTCTTTACTTCCTTAGTTAGGTTTATTCCAAGGTATTTTATTTTTTTTGATGCAATTGTGAATGGGAGTGATTCTCTGATTTCATCCTCTGTGTGTTTGTTGTTCGCATATATGAAGGCTACTGATTTCTGTGTATTTATTTTGTATCCTGCTACATTGCTGTAGGTTTTGATTAGCTCTAACAGCTTGCTAGTAGAGTCTTTAGGGTCCTTTATGTATAGAATCATGTCATCTGCAAATAGTGATAACTTGATTTCTTCCTTTCCAATTTGTATCCCTTTTATGTGTGTCTCTTGCCTTATTGCTATGGCTAAGACTTCCAAAACTATATTAAATAGAAGTGGAGACAGTGGACACCCTTGTCTTGTTCCTGATTTTAGTGGAAAAGCTTCCAGTTTTTCCCCATTTAGTAATATGTTGGCTGTAGGCTTGTCATAAATAGCCTTTATTATATTGAGATATGTTCCTTCTATTCCCAGTCTCTGTAGGACTTTTATCATGAAGGGATGTTGGATTTTGTCAAATGCTTTCTCTGCATCTAATGAGATGATCATGTGATTTTTGTCCTTCAACCCATTTATGTAATGTATTACATTTATAGATTTGCGTATGTTGAACCATCCCTGCATCTCTGGGATAAAGCCTACTTGGTCAGGGTGAATGATCTTTTTGATATACTCTTGTATTCTGTTTGCCAATATTTTGTTGAGAATTTTTGCATCTATGTTCATGAGGGAGATTGGTCTGTAATTTTCTTTTTTTGTTCTATCTTTGCCTGGTTTTGGTATCAGGGTGATGCTGGCCTCATAGAAGGAGTTTGGTAGGATTCCTTCTTTTTCTATTTCCTGGAAAAGCTTAAGAAGCAATGGTGTTAGCTCTTCCTTAAAAGTCTGGTAAAATTCAGCAGTGAATCCATCCGGGCCTGGGCTTTTTTTAGTTGGGAGATTATTGATAACTGCTCGGATCTCCATGTTTGTTATAGGTCTATTTAAGTGATTAATCTCATTTTGATTTAATTTAGGTAGGTCATATAGATCAAGGAAATCATCCATTTCTTTCAGATTTTCATACTTTGTGGAGTATATGCTTTTATAGTATGTCCCTATAATTTTTTGAATTTCTCTGGAATCTGTTGTGATGTTACCTTGTTCATCTCTGATTTTATTAATTTGTGTCTCTTCTCTCTTTCTTTTGGTCAGATTTGCTAAGGGTTTATCAATCTTGTTTATCCTTTCAAAGAACCAACTCTTTGTTTCATTAATTCTTTGGATTGTTCTTTTTGTTTCTATTTCATTAATTTCTGCTCTAATCTTTATTATTTCTTCCCGTCTACTACTTTTTGGTTTGCCTTGTTCTTCTTTTTCCAAGGCTTTAAGGCGAAGCATTAGGTCGTTTACTTGCGACCTTTCTAATTTCTTAATATAGGCACTTAAGGCTATAAATTTACCTCTTAGAACTGCCTTCATTGTGTCCCAGAGATTTTGGTATGTTGTGTTCTCATTATCATTTGACTCTATAAATTTTTTGATTTCCTTTTTGATTTCTTCATTGACCCACTCATCATTTAGTAGTGTATTGTTTAGCTTCCATGATTTTGTGTATGCTCTATAGCCTTTCTTGCTACTGATTTGTAGTTTAATTCCATTGTGGTCAGATAGAATGCAAGGAATTATTTCAATTTTCCTGAATTTGTTAAGATTTGCTTTGTGTCCTAATATATGGTCTATTTTAGAGAATGTTCCATGTGCTGCTGAAAAGAATGTATATTCTGCAGCCTTTGGATGAAATGTCCTGTATATATCTGTTAGGTCCATATCTTCTATGACCTCATTTAGTCCAGATGCCTCTCTGTTTATTCTTTCCCTGGATGACCTGTCAATTGATGAGAGTGGGGTGTTAAAGTCACCCACCACCACCGTGTTTGGTGTTATCTGTGACCTTAGTTCTAATAGTGTTTGTTTGACGAATTTGGGAGCCCCCATGTTAGGTGCATATATGTTTAGGATTGTAATGTCCTCCTGTTGGAGTGTGCCCTTAATCAATATAAAGTGACCTTCCTTATCTTTTTTGACTAACTTCGGACTAAAGTCCACCCTGTCTGATATTAGGATAGCAACCCCTGCTTGTTTTCTAGGCCCATTTGCTTGAAACACCGTCTTCCAACCTTTCACCCTAAGATAATGTCTATCCTTTGTAGAAAGGTGAGTTTCTTGAAGACAACAAATTGTAGGATCCTGCTTTTTAACCCAGTCTGCAAATCTATGTCTTTTCGTTGGGGCATTGAGACCGTTGATATTGAGAGATATTATTGAAAGGTGTGTATTTATGTTTGCCATTTGTGTGTGTGTGTGTGTGTTACTTGTTCTACCTGTGCTCTCTTCTGTTAACTGGTATTTGAGTATGGCTGGTTTTTTCTAGGTTCCTTATATGTGTGCTTTTCCTTTTGTTCAGCATGGAGGATTCTATCAAGTATTTTCTGTAGAGCTGGTTTTGTCTTCAGATATTCCTTTAACCTGCTTTTGTCATGGAATGTCTTTATTTCTCCATCTATTTGGATGGATAACTTTGCAGGATAAAGTAATCTTGGTTGACAGTTGTTATCTTTCAGAACTTGGAATATATCACTCCAGGCCCTTCTGGCTTTAAAAGTTTGTGTTGAATAATCTGCTGTAATCCTGATGGGCTTGCTTTTGTAGGTAACTTGATTTTTCTCTCTAACTGCTTTCAATATTTTTTCTTTGGTTTGTGTGTTTGGAAGTTTGAGTATAATGTGGCGAGGAGAGTTTCTTTCTGGGTTTTGTCTGGCTGGGGTTCTAAAGGCTTCCTGTATCTGTATTGGCACCTCTTTCCCAATTTGGGGAAAATTTTCCTCTATGATTTTGTTGAAGATGCCTACTATGCCTCTGGAGTGGAATTCTTCTCCTTCTACTATGCCCTGAATTCTTATATTGGATCTTTTCATAGTGTCCCGAATATCTTGAAATTCCCACTCGTACTTTTCTATAAGTTTGTCTTTCTCTTTGTTGGACTGCATTAGGTCTGCCACCTGATCTTCTAGCTTAGATATTCTGTCCTCTCCCTCATCCATCCTACTGGTGAGATTTTCTACAGAGTTTTTTATTTCATTAACTGTGTTCTTCATTGCTAATAATTCTGACTGGTTTTTCTTTATTATTTCTATTTCTCTATTTATGTCTTGTATTGCCTTCTTTATTTCATTAAATTGGTGTCCTGCCTCTTCTTTGATTCCTTTGATTTCCTCTTTGATTTCCTCTTTGATTTCTTCTTTGGTTGTTTTCATGTGTTCTTTGACCTCTTTGAACATATTTATAATTATTCTTTTGAACTCTTTCTCAGGCATTTCCTCTAACTCTTTCTCACTGGAGGACATTTCTGATGCATTAATACTTTTAGATGGATTTATATCGTCTTGCTTTTTAGTGTTTCTTGTGTTATAATGTATATATTTTTGCATCTTGGATTAAGTTAATGTTTGGATTTTCTAGCTAGCTGTGTATTCTTAGCTGTATCAATTGATTTGGTGTAAAATATTTTCAGGGTAGGACCTTAAGGTATTAGGTGTGGCTCTTAAGACTCTCAGAGTATCTACAAAGATGTTCTTAGGGGTTGAGTTTCCCTGCTATAGGAGTATTCAAGCAGGCTGAGTGGAATAATATACTGGTAGATTCTAAAATTTAGCTAAACACTGTACCCATTCCATCAACAACAGCCCCGAGTATGTATGCAAGAGTAGTTATTATAATGACCAGATCCTCTATCAACAAAGAGGTTTAGATTTCTGGTCTGTTGAGGTATCCAAGTCAGCTTGTGACCAGGTGAGACCCTTCCCTGGTGCAATCCCAGTTACCTTGGGTGATTGTGGTCTCAGTCAAGTTGCTGCCTGGGTCGTCGGGCTGCTGTTCTGATTTCTGGAGCTGGGCACTTGCTTTTCCTACGGGGCAAACTGAGCCGCTGCCGCCTCTGCAGCTGTTGTAGGTGTCTCCGCCGGAGCCCCCACCACTGCTGAAGCTGCCGTTGTCGTGTCCACCGCTGCTGCTCACCCCGAAGCCGCTGCTGTCCTGGGTCCGCTGCTGCTGGGGCCACTGGTACCGGTGCTGGAGCCGCTGAAGTTGCTGCCAAATTCTGCTCCTGCTTGGGTCCCGCCGTCAGCCCAAGTTGGCGTGGCCGGGTCCCGGGCCGCTGCTGTGTTCGCTGGAGCTGGGTTCAGGCGGCAGGGGAGGGGAGGGAGCCGCGTCTGTTCTGGTTGTATCGTGTGCTTTTACCTCGCGGTCTGCTCCTCCCTCCGTTGCTCGCTGCCGCTCTCCCCTCACGTTTCCCGAGTTGCGGAGAGCGCGGTGTGAGGGGAAAATCCCGCACCTGGCTTGTCCTGCGGCTCGAGCCGAGAGTCCGGCGGTTTTCTGCCGCTTCGCGGTTGCGGCGGGTAGCTGAGCCACCCCGGAGCCGCTGTTCCCGGCTGTGCAGGCTCTGGATGCTCTATAACTCTTCCACTTCTCCGCTGCCGCCTCAACTTCCTATACACCTCACTTTTTAGTAAAAGTGTGTATTTTGCTGAGTTTATTTTGGTCTTTCCCCCCCCGGGCTGTTTTGGCGTGGTACCTACGCCGCCATCTTAACCGGAAGTCCCCATAATCTGATTTTCTTGATGCGTCCTGTAATTCATTCTTGCATTTGATCAAGACTTCATTAAGCTTAATAAACTGGTTGTTAAGATCTTCCGATTCTTGACTTACCTTCAAATTATTCATATCTTTTTTGAGTATTCTAATGTTTTCTTCAACCTAGTTAAGCCTACTGCCAAAGGCTAAAGACTCTAGGTGACAATTTAGTTCACTTTCCTTGATACAATTGCTGGTTCTTTAGTAGTTTGCATCAAGTCAGTGATTTCTTATCAAGGTCTCATTGGTTGTTGTGTTTTACTTTGAGGATAAATTTCTGATGACTTCTCTATGATATCATTGTATGCTTATGTAGTAAGACTAGGCATCCTTGGTGATCTCTCACTTTTCTGACTTTCCTTGACTTTTTGCATTGTTGCCTACCTATTTTAGGAAGACTGTTTTACTGAGGAGGAAGCAAGTTTTTGTGTTTTGGCCCATTTACCCTCTGACTCAGGTTAACAGGGATGTGGGTACCAAGTGGTCAGTCAAGATACCAGAGCAAAAGGCCTGATTCCAATCTCACACAGGGGCCAGAGGAATAGGACGTGCAAGGAAAATGGAACTGGCCTATGTGTGCTGTGTACGCCAGGACACGGACAAGTGCAGGCAACACAGACTGGGGAGGTAGAAGGAGACCAGATAGCAGGATCTGACCTAATCAGTCCAGACCACCTCACCAACCAACACTCTTTCCATTCAAGGAACACATTGTTTGCCAAAACCTCAATACTAGCTGCCATGTCTATCACAAGTACTATAAAAAGGCTTAGTTCCACACAAAATAACTATTATTTTAATGTGAGACAGGTAAGTATGAGCTTATTTACTTACAACATATTAAATATGATTGAAATTAGTAAGGCAATCTAGGAAAACAGATCTTTCCTGAGCTGGTACTATATACTGGCATGGTTGTGCATATATAGAAACTCTGGTAGAAGTTATGTTATATCCCTAAATCAGCCTATCATGTTAAATAACTGGGAAAAAAGATAATTTTTCTATTTTCTGTTATTGGTAAGGGGACACGTTCTCATTCAGCAAGGACCACTAGAGAGTATTAGAGTGAGGCAAGGTAAAGGACACTCAGAACCTATGATTGGAGCAAGAGCATATTAAATATAGAATAGGGCAAACTAAGTACTATGACCCATATTTTTACCTAACCCAGAAAAAATATTGTTTTTCTCAGGCACATATGTAAATATGTTAACATCGGAATATGTATCTGAGACCTCAATGTTCTTCGACATCAGTTATTTGAGACAGTCCAATTATCCTATTGTTTTGATTGCAGTAGTGTGTAAGTACTGAATAAGATATTTTGTAAATGAAAATAATGTTTTCTTTGCCCCAAGATCAGTGTGTTTATGCACATTTTTTTCTGAATGTAACTGGTGTAGAATAGAATTCACACATTTGTTTAGAGGCATCACAATCACTGGTTGAAGGACCTGCTCTTCTGTATTTACCTAGGTATACCTAAGTGCAAATACCTATATACATACATGTGTATACATCCTCTATGGGGGCTGGGAAAGTCTACTATGGCAGCCACACCCATTATGTCTGAAAAAGTCACTATTATATGAGATAAACTTCATGAGCACAGGGGCAGTGTGTAAAATTTGATTTGATCACCTAAAATGCAAAAATTAGTTTAAGCTGTCACTGTCCCTACAAGACATATCCAACAGGTTGATTCTCAGCCTCGTGATATTAGGTGGACCTCTAAGGTATAGGGGTTATACAGTTTCTAATAATATTTGTTTTTCTGTTTTGTAACCATTCAAGATATGGCAGAGAAAATATACTTACTGAATAGTAAAGACCATTTCAACATTATTTTAATTTTTGAGTCATGAACACTAGGGAATGGATTCCAAACTTTTTGTTGGGAAGCTAGGAATTTGCAGCATTTGAAACTCAGATCCACTCACAAGCAAATAATGAGTGTTTTTTTTTTTTAATCAAATTTTCCTCTTTTGTACATGCATTGATAAGCCAACAAATGGCCTTTCTTGTATGCATCTTTTTTCACTACTAGAAAAAAGATTCTGTGTTCCATATTAGAGTTCCTGCAGATATGATCCCCAACTTATGGATGCCCTTTCTATGTGGCCTTGTTGAGGGAGGTTATTTGTGCATACTGGGTGGAAACAGAGGAAAACAATGTTCATCAGCATATACTCTATTATTTGAAAACATTCCTTTCATTTTGAAAGATTCTAAGGGACATCTCTACTGACTTTTCTTCCATAAAATACAGTAACAGGAGTCGAGCTCAGCAAAGAAATGATGGCAGAATACCACAAGCTGACAAAGAGGTATCGCATTCCCAATCAAAATATTCTAGATGTCACCAAGACAGGTAAAGTCACAGTCATGTTTTCTTTGTTAAAAATAACCATGTTTGGGAGCAATTCACTGTGGTTTGTCATTCCCAATGAAGCCCAAAATGCAACAGCCTAATTCTTTAAGAGTATTAAGTAAACACAATTAACTTCATTTTCTCCACTTTATTGTATTTCTCAGACACCTGTCCTCCATGAAGACCACCATTTAGTGAGTACATAAAATTAATTTAAAAGCTCTATACATAAAAATTGGAGTGGCTAATGCTAACTTAATAATTCACAAATTATTAATACTTGCAAAAGGAAAATGCTATGACAGAGTACAGTGTAGATCATGTAAACAATAATAAAATTGACGTAAGATAGATGCCAGGTGTGTGTAACTTGCAGAAGAAGTTAAAGTACTTGGTAAGTGAACATTTTTAAAAAATATTTTCATAAGTTTTGGTAACTGAATGCATTTTGAAACACTGTTGTTACATTTCTATGATTTTTTTTTTTTTTTTTTTTTTTTGCCAATGGCCTTCTTTCCACTGAAAAATAACTCCTATTTTTCAATGAAGTTCAACATCTCTATGGGTGGCTCCCAGATACCTGTAACTTTCCTGGTGCTTTCTTCCTTAAACCTTAAAATATGCACAAAACTCTACAATTCTATGCTCAATACCATAATAATCACAACTTGAAAATCTTTGGAGATATTCAAATGTAACTTGTACATAGGTAGCCTCAGATGGCCTCCTGTGGTATAAGGTTTTTTTTATCATAATTTTATGTATCTTTGCTGTAAAAATCTTATATTATTTCATTTCTTCTCTTGAAAAAAATCATGTACTGAACCTAGTCACTTATATTCCACTACTATTTAACATTTCTAGGTGACCTCAAGATGAGGAACACATCAACAAATCTTTCATGATGGATCAAGGATCATAAAGACTCCATTCCCAATTGTACTTTCCTTTTTCAGCTGACATCATGATCTCTTTGCTTGGTATCTCTTCCCTTTTCCATGCCCTTTTTCATTCATCTACCTTTCTCTGTGATTAAATGAATAGATTTCCTGTACTCATAGAAGCATTGTCAATAAACATAGCCCTTATCAGATGCATTACTTGAATTTGCGGCTATCCTTGTACCTTGTTTCATGAGTGTAATGCAGTTTGACAACATGAATCAGAGAAAAATGTTTAAGTGTGGGAGAAACAAATTGCCTTGGCATTAAAGTTTGAAGCAGCAGAAAGTACAAATTTTGGGGTGTATCACAATATCTACCTTGTGTCATATTTTGTTCCAATGACGATAAAACGTGATGGCTATGGGAGAAGAAAGATTTGAAAAATTAGCAAGTGGGTGTTCAAGAGTATCTTTTAAATAACCAGCAAAGTTAAGTTGATTTGCATCCAAACATTTATAGGCTAGCCTGGCATTTGCCCCAGAACTTTAGAAAAGCTGGTTGAATACACCATGAGAAGTGACGGCCCATCTACTGCCCACTCCAGGGCACAGAAATCCACATTGCATTCACTATACAATATGATTTTTCAAGATTTTAAAAAAATTTTAGTATCACATTGAGTGAAATTTCTAACTGCACATGGCATAAAGAAGGAATAATAAAATGTAAATTGTGAAATTTTGAAAACTCTATGCTCATATTAAAATGAAAAAATCTACCAATAAATAAGGAATGGATTAAGGAAAGCTTTAAGTTGGGAACAAAAATGATTTCCTTAATGAAGTGATAATCACAGCTTCCACAAACATGTAAAAATTAGTTACAAAAAATTACATGTCACATATTTTGAAAAGCTGATTCAGAAAACTGAATGCCACAGTAAATAAACTAAACAAAAAATAAAATTTTGTTTTATGATCTGCAAAATGAGAGGACATTGATGACATAATTTGGAGATGTTTAAAAATAAAGATGAGTGTAGAAATGGAGGAAAGGGATATAACTGACATCACAAAACCTTTTTAATTATTGATATATACAGATACATGTAAAATTATAGTCTATGACATAAGTATTGATTATATATTACTGATATATGCAAATCTCTGGGCACTGATAAAAGACCAAGTATAAGCAAGAGTAGCAATGAGACATAATGAGGAACAAAGATAACAGCGTGACCATTAAGTGGAGTAGTAACCCTCCTGGAATAATTACTTTAGTAGTCCCTGAACACATGGGTACAAACAGCCCTCATTGTAAATAGCCACTGTCGTCTTTGTGCAGAAAGTGTAAGGATGACCATCTTTGAGAAACAGACTTGGTTGACTATGAACAATAATAGTATGAATTGCACTTTGTGAGAAATAGGCTTCTGAGGCTATGATCAGAAAGGTTGGGAATAAGCTTTATTAAGAAAACAGCTTAGCAGTTTCACACCAGAAAGTGTAAAAATAGGCATTTAAGAAATAGACATAATAGACTCTGCGACAACTGTAGGAATTGCCCTCATTGAGAAATGAACTTAGCGGACACTGACCACCAACCATAGGAGTGACACTTACTAGAGAACAGCCTTTGTAGCATCTGACCAGACAGTGTCAAAATTAGTAATAAATATCATTTGTAGAACCAGAAAGTGAATGATTGGCATTCATTTAAAAACTAGTGTTTATAATCTACAAATGTTGTAATTGTGCTGAAGATTTCGCCTCAGGAGACAGTGACCAGCAATGGGACAATTGTCTTCAACACGTATAGCATTTGTCAACTCATATAATCCTGTGTACAATGGGCCTCATGGAGGAATACCGTAGGTGACTTGGACCTCCAAGTATAGAAATCACATGTGTTGTGAAATAGCCATAGAAATCTCTGACCAGTGAGTGCTGGCATGGCCTGCATTGTTAGTTGCCTTTGTGAATACAGAACAGAATGTGTAGAATAGCCTTCATTGAGAAATAGTATTACCTGACTATTATCAACAATGAAACAGGTTACCCTGTTTGTGTAGTGGATTCAATAGACTGGGAAATTTTGGAAAATGAGGAAAGGGTCGTATTTTTTTTTTGGCATAAAATTTGCTGTTTACATATCTTAAAATCTAGAAGAGACACATGTCACCAAAGTAATTTGAGTGCAAAGTGCAGAAAGAAAAAAAGCTGATTCTTCCTAGTAGAGAAAGGTCATTTCAACTACATCATTAAAGAATGAGTATACCTTCCTCTAGTTACATGGAGGGGATGAAATATTCTGAGGAAAAAGAACAACAAGGATGAGTATCAAAAGCTGGGTCATGGACATCTTGTCTCAATTTAACACTATCAACACAAATACATCTAAAGTCCTCAGTACCTGTTACAGTTGCAAGGTGCAATGGGAAGATGTTTTTGAACACTGAGTCTGCAGATGGTGGTGAGGTTTGGGGAAGTTATGGCACCTTCAGAGCTTTGTTGGAGGAAGTAAGTCATTGGGGGCAGGGGTCAGCCTTGTGGTATGATACTCGGGCTTCACTTACTATGCATGCCTTCCTGGTACTTAATGCAATGAGATGTGACAGTTTGTGCTGCCATGACTTCCCTGCAAACATAGCCTGATGTACTGGAGCTGGAAATTTAAATAGCTTGGTGTGGTGGTGCACACCTTTAATCCCAGCACTTGGGAGGCAGAGGTAGGAGGATCGCCATGAACTCAAGGCCACCCTGAGACTATATAGTGAATTCCAGGTCATCCTGAGCTAGAGAGAAACCCTACCTTGAAAAACCAAATAATAATAAGAAGAACAATAACAACAATAATAATTTAAGGGCTGGAGAGATGGCTAAACAGTTTTTAAAAGTACATGAAAGACTTTGACCAGCAAACATTGGAATTACTCATATAGAGATATTACCTTTGTATATGTTGACTGGGAGGTGTATGAATTGGTCTCATTGAAAAATAGCCTTTATTTTCTCTGACCAACGAGTGCACAAATGACCCTCACTAATACATGACCTCACTAGTCTCTGAGTAGCAAGTGCAGGTATAGCCTTTATTGAGAAATTACCATAGCAGTTATTTATCAACAAGTGTATTAATCACCCTCATTCAGAAATATCATTCATAAGCAAGCATGGCCAAGAACCCCTCATTCATATAGAGGCTTGATAAAATTGGACCAGCAAAGGTAGGAATGTTTGTCGTTGAGCAGGTACTTTAATATACTCAAACAGCAAGTGTAGTAATAGCCCTCATTGAGAAATTGCTTTCATAGCCTGAAAAGACTGTGTGTGACTCACTATTATTGAAAAATACTCAAGTATGGTACTGGAGAGATTGCTTAGTGGTTAAGGCACTTGCCTGCAAAGCCAAAGGACCCAGGTTCAGTTCCCCAGGACTTATGTCTGTCAGATGCATAAAGTGGCACATGAGTCTGGAGTTCTTTTGCAGTGACTGGAAGCCCTGGCATACCCATGTTCATTCTTTCTCTCTCTCTCCCTCCTTCCTCTTAAATAAATAAACAATAAAATAAAATAAGAAAAACACTCAACTATGAACAAGAATCTGAAATGACCTCTGTTTAAACATAGACTTCACAGATGCTTAAAAGCAAATGTAGGAATAGACCTCTTTAAAAGGGTCTTAGCAGACTTGGAAGAAAATGTAGAAATTTTCTTTTTGGACAACTGGACTTAGTAGACTCTGATGAGCAACTATAAATGCCTTCATGGAGTATATTATTACTAGTCACTTACCAGCAATGTTGGAACTGTCCTGATTAATAAGTAGTTTAGAGGGCGGATATATGGCTCACCAGTTAAGATACTTGGCTGCAAAGCCTAACATGTCAGGTTCAATTCCAAAATATGCAGTTAAATCCAGATTCACCAAATATTGCACGTGTCTGGAGCTCATTTGTAGTAGCTGAAGGCATGGCATGACAATTCTGTCCATCTTTCCTTGCTCCCTCTGCTAATGTGTAAATAAATGAATATTAAAAACCAGCTTATGTAGTCTTGGACCAGAGAGTTTCAAAGTGCCCTCACTGAGGAATTCACTGAGTTTCAGACCAGAGAGGCAATGCATGGCCCTCACTGAGGAATATCCAAAGCAAATTCTGACAAGTCTGTGAATCATCCTCATTAAAAAAATAGCCTAAGTAGACTCTCACCAGCAGGGGCATAAACTACAATCATTGATGAAAACCACTCTATTTTACCAGCAAGTGTAGAGTTGTCCCTCATGAATGACATTTTTAAACTATGAACAGCAAGTGTAAGAATTGATCTCCCTGAGAAATTACCTTAGTACAACACTACCAGCAAGTTTAAGGATTGATTTCATTGAGGAACAGCCTTTGTTATTTCTGACCAGAAGTGTGAGAATGACCCTCATTTAGGTATTGCCTTGTTCCACTCTGATGAGCAGTTTTATAAGTTGCCCTCATTGAGAAATAGACAGAGTAGTCTTTGACCACAAGTGGAATAATCACTCTCAGAAAATAGCATCAAAATAAGACCAACAAGTGGAGGAACAGCCCCTAATGAGCAATAACTTTAGTAGTATCTGTACATAATAGGTAGTAATTTCCTCAAGGAGAAAATACTTTAGAATACACTGACCAGCAAGTGTTGGGATCTGTTATAGGCAAATACTGGCAAGTGATCATTGAAGAATTATCTTAATAAACTCTTCACTGAATGTCCGAGTACAGCAATCATTGATAATTAGTTACTTGACAATAAGCAGCAATTGCTAAGTTTGTGCTCTTTGAGAAAGTGTCTTCAAAGACTGTGATATACAAGTGTAAGAATGTCCCCCATTGAGAAAAAGCCTTATCAGACTCCATTCAACATATATACAAATAGCTGTCATACAGAAATGACCTCTGAAGTTTCTGAACTGGAAATGTAACAATTGCACTAATTGATAGAATTTGTAGCCTCTGAGAACAAGTGTGTGAATAGCCCTCATGGGGAAATGTCCATAGTACACTATGAAAAGCAAGTCTGCAATACTTCTCATTGAGAAATAGCCTTAGTATATTTGATGAGAATGTGTAGAATGGCCAACATTTAGATACAGAGTTTATTGACTATGACCAACAAGTGTACAAATTGGACTCTGAGAAATCTTTAGAGACTCTGATAGGAAAGTGTAGGCACTGCCATTATTCATAAATAGTAGACTTTAAATGCAAGTGTGCTTATGGCAACCAGTGAGAAACAGTCTTAGTAGATATAAGCAGCAAGTGGAGTAGTCTACATTCAAAAATAACTTCAGTAGACTAAGGAAAACACATGTATGTATGAACACCAATGCCATAAGGGGGGGGAAAAGCAAAAAAAAAAAAAATACACACTTTTACTAAAAAGTGAGGTGTATAGGAAATTGAAATGGCAGTGGAGAAGTAGGAGAGATCCAGAACCAACACAGGCCAGCAGAAGCAGCTCCAACAGGTCTGTGGAACTGCAGTGGTGATGCGCCAGACAGTCGCCAGGCTTGGCTTGAGCCACAGACAAAGCTAGGTGAGGGCCTTTTTCACTCACACCAGAATTCTCTGCCAACTCAAGAAATGTGACGGGAGAACGGCAGTGAACAACAGAGGAGCATATCACAAGGTACAAGAACACATGGAACAGCGAGAGAACTAGAGCAGCATCTGCAGCCTCCCTCCCCCACTGCCAGTGCCCAGCTCTAGAGAACAAAGCAGTGGTCCAGGGAGATGGCCATGCTTACCTGAACCAACAGTGGGACACAAGCAGTAGCAGCATAACGGAGACCAAAATCAGCACAAAAGGTAACTGGTATTACACCAGGCCAGTATCCACCCAAAAAACCTGGTATATAGGCCTGAATCAGAAGTGCTAATTGCACCTTCCATATCAGGATAAATTATATGTTAAATCTGATGGATGGTCAGAATTGCCATTCTTTTTAAAAATTTTTTTATTTTTAATTTTTAATCTTTTTGTTTATTTATTCATTTGAGAGGAACAGACAGAGAGAGAGAGAGAATGGGCACACCAGGGCTTCCAGCCTCTGCAAACGAACTCCAGACGCATGCACCCCCTTGTGCATCTGACTAACATGGGTCCTGAGGAGTTGAGCCTCAAACTGGGGTCCTTAGGCTTCAAAAGCAAGCGCTTAACCACTAAGCCATCTCTCCAGCGCAGAATTGCCATTCTTAAATGAGCTGTATTTTGGGCTTGTTATTTGTTGCTTCTTGATTTAAAGTGACTTTATTTCCTCTTCTTTTATACAGTAGGGAAGGGTATCACCTGGTCACAAGCTGACTTGGAAACCTCCACAGACCAGAAATCTTAACCTCCTTGTTGCCAGGAATAAGGGAGTTGGGGAGACACCACACAGCCTAAGGGACAGACACAGTATCTGGTTGTCATAATACCTACTCTGGGATAAATACTCTGTGTTGTTTTCATTGAAAGTATACATTGTTTAGTTAAATTTTAAAAAGTATCTGTATTTGGTTCCACTCAGCTTACTTGAATACACTCATAGCAGGCAAACCCAACACCTACGGTCACTTTTGTAGATACTCTGAGAGTCTTGAGAGCCACACCTAGCGCCCTAAGCTGCTACCCTGAAGATATATAAAATCAGAGTGATACATCTAATAATACACAGCTAACTAGAAAATCCAATCATTAAATATTCCAGGATGCAAAAATATATACATTATAACACAAGAAACACCAAAAACCAAGACAATATAATCCACCAAAAAGTATTAATGCATCAGAAATGACCTCCAGTGACAACGATTTAGAGGAAATGCCTGAGAAAGATTTCAAAGGAATGATTATAAATATGCTCAAAGAACTCAAAGAAGAATTCAAAGGAAGCAAAGAAGACACAGGATGTCAATTTAATGAAATAAAGAGGTCAATACTCGACATAAATAAGGAAATAGAAATAATAAAGAAAAACCAGTTAGAATTACTAGCAATAAAGAACACAGTTAATGAAATAAAAGACTCTATAGAAAATCTCACCAGTAGGATGGATGAAGGGGAGGACAGAATATCTAAGCTAGAAGACCAGGTGTCAGATCTAATACAGTCCAACAAAGAGAAAGACAAACTTATAGAAAAGTATGAGTGGGAATTTGAAGATATTCGGGACACTATGAAAAGATCAAACATAAGAATTCAGGGCACAGTAGAAGGAGAAGAATTCCATTCCAAAGGCATAGTAGGCATTTTCAACAAAATCATAGAAGAAAACTTCCCCCAAATTGGGAAAGAGGGGCCAATGTAGATACAGGAAGCCTTTAGAACCCCAGCCACACAAAACCTGGAAAGAACCTCTCCTCACCATATTTTAATCAAACTACCAAACATACCAACCAATGAAAAAAAATATTGAAAGCTAGAAGGGCTTGGAGTGATGTATTATGTGTTCTGGAAGATAACAACTGTCAACCAAGGTGACTTTACCTGCGACGCTATCCATTCAAATAGATGGAGAAATAAGGACATTCCATGACAAAAGTAGGCTAAAGGACTATTTGAAGACAAAACCTGCTCCACAGAAAATACTTGAAAGAATCCTCCAAGCTGAAGAAAAAGAAAAGCACACATATAAGGTACCAGAAAAAACAAACAATACTCAAATACTAGCTAACATAAGCGAGCAAAGGCAAAACCAGAACTACCAAAAAAGGTAAAATTTAATACACACCTTTCAATAATATATGTTAATATCAATGGCCTCATTGCCCCAACTAAAAGACATAGGTTTGCAGACTGGGTTAAAAAGCAGGATCCTTCAATTTGCTGCCTCCAAGAAACCCACCTTTCTGCAAAGGATGGACACTATCTTCGGGTGAAAGGTTGGAAAACGGTGTTTCAAGCAAATGGGCCTAGAAAACAAGCAGGGGTTGCTATCCTAAGATCTGATAAGGTAGAGTTCAGTCCAACATTAGTTAAGAAAGATAAGGAAGGACACTTTATATTGATTAAAGGCACACTCCAACAGGAGAACTTTACAATCCTAAACATATATGTACCTAACATGGGGGCTCCCAAATTTGTCAAACAAACACTACTAGAACTAAGGTCACAGATAACACCAAACACAGTGGTAGTGGGTAACCTCAACACCCCACTCTCATCAATTGACCGGTTGTCCCGGGAAAAAATAAACAAAGAGGCACCTGGACTAAATGAGGTCATAGAAGGACCTTCCAGATATTTACGGAATATTTCATCCAAATGCTTCAGAATATACATTCTTTTCAGCAGCACATGGAACATTCTCTAAATTAGACCATATATTAGGACACAAAGCAAAAAACTTATACAGGAATATTGAAATATTCCTTGCATTCTATCTGATCACAATGGGATCAAACTGCAAATCAATAGCAGGTATGTACAGAGTGAGAACACCATTGAAACATGGGTGCACCATCTCCAGGTAAGGAGAGCGACCTCAGAGGAGGTCTCTGGATGACACCTTGCTGTGGGACTCCCAGAACCCAGTACTATCGGAAAGCAAATTTCTGCTATGTAAGCCATCTGAGCTGTGGTAGTTTGGTTCATGAGCTCTAGCAAACTAGTGCACAGCCTGATTTGTGTGCACCCAGATGAACTAGGGGATGCATGGCCAGCTGGTTCTCCCCAAATGTTTCCTAGTGTGCATGTGGCTTAGTGAGTTCTACATGCCCTCACTTGACATCTGATAATTTGGACTCATGTAGAATACAAAGGGAGTATTTTTACCTCAGGTGTGACAACCACAGGCACAGGTAGTGGGGCCTCTGTCATGTTCAAGCATGTTGAAAGACCTGCCATTGCTCGTTCTGGGAGGAAGAGTGCCATGTGGGCAAGTTAGTCCATTTCTGTTATCATTACTTGGATGCTGTTCTTAGGGTTGTCATGGAGACAGACAGCTAAAATGGCTCAAATAAATCCTTATGGCCACTTACTAAAACTAATGAAGTTTGCTCTCCTTTACCATCTTGGATTCACAACAATCATAGCAAGAGGTAGCATATGCAAATAAAATAAAATAAAATAAAATAAATAAAAAGCTTGATTACAAGATTTTATCCCTACCATTTACTGAGGAATTGACTTGTGATATTTTAATTCTAAATTGAAGTTATGTTCCCACTTAGCCCCTAACAATATATTTATACCATGAGTTGTATAAAACTTTTTATAGCTACGTGAAGAGGGTACTATTCAAATATATGATATGTTTTAGATATAGAAAAAACATGGGGAAAAGAATGTTCATGCCATAATTTGTGTCAAAGTAAGAAAAAATTTCCCTGCATTTGCTTGCTTTCAATATACCACTAATTCGTCATAATGTGAGGAAATCTTGTAGTGACTTGTGACTTTGATAAAGGCCTAAGGCAGTATAAGAAATGTCATCATTAAGCAGAACCTTAAACTTATGGAGGCAAGCAGGAGGAAGTATCTTATTGTGGACATGCCCTTGAAGGGGAACATCTTTCCTTCTCTCATTTTGCTTTCTGGTAAACAAGAGGTGAGAACCTGTGCTCACCACACAGTCTCTACCATGATCTTGCCACATATTCAAAGCTATCAGCCCAAGCAAGTATGGAAGACAACCTTTGCATATTATTTATTTATTTATTTGCAGTCAGAGAAAGATAGAAAAAAGAGACAGAAAATGTGTGCCCCAGGGCCTCCAGCTGCTGTAAACAAACTCCAGATGCCCCTTTTTGCATCTGACTTTATGTGGATACATGGGAATTGAACTCAAGTCTTTATGCTTTGCAGGCAAGCAAATTAATCACTAAGTCATCGCTCCAACTTGACTATAATCTTAGAAAGTATAATCTAAAGTTAATCTTTCTCCTTATAAGTTGATTTCCCAGGTATTTTTTCACAGCAGTTCTGACTAACACAGTTGAGGAAAATGGGCCTAGTTGGCATCACACCTATGTATCTATGCTAACTTGCTGTTGAGGAAACACATTTAACAACTGTGCACCTCCAAAGAGTATCTCACCATTACATATTTAGGTACTAAGAGTGAAGTTGGGGTAAGTTACCTCATTATAATCCCTTAATTTCTACTGAAAGCCTGAATGTCCACCTCCTGAAACACTTTCAGTAACTGTGCTCCTCCAGAGTATCTGACCATTATATTTTACATACTAAGACCTGAAGTTAGGATAAGTCAGGTCAGTGTAATCTCTTAGTCTCTGCTGAATGCCTGAATGTCCAACTTGCAAAGTCACAACACTCCTTTCTTCATTCCATCACTTCTGGTTCAAAGGTACTAATGAACTTGTTTTCCAGTTAAGAACCAGAACTAAAGCCCTTCGATGGGATTGGGGTGTTCCATGTTCTCTCTGACATTCTGATTGGTGATGCTACTACCTCTTTCCATACATAAATCTTGCCATTGTCACCTGCCATCAGGTGGCACAGTCAAAGAGGACTCTATTCAGGGCCTCAGCTGAAGTACTTGAACTTTTACACACCAAAGCTGGGAGCTAAATACATCTCTGTTCTTTGTAAAGTAAATTGACCTCAGATGTTTCTTCATTGTAACAACTAGAGACAATCCCTGTAGGGGAATTGCACTTTGGCTGATCTTTCCACACCTCCCTTTGTTCCTCTTCCTTATCTCCATCCCATCCCCTCCCTTCCTCTTTTCTTCCATCATCTCTTCTACCTTCCTTATTATTATCATATTATCAATTTCACAAATGTACATGCATCAATAGTAAATGCACTCATAAGCTCCAGGATGATTATGGAAAAACAATCTGATAATGTAAAATGAGCAGGTGAAAATTTATAGCTCCAGGGCTATGGAGAGATGGCTCAATAGTTATGTATTCTTCATCTGCAAGCGTGAAGTCTAAATGGGTCCCATGCCTGCCAAGGATAGCATGATCTGTCCAGATCCCATGGAAAACAGCTCGCCATTGTCAAACGGAACTGTTCCCCAGTCCCACCGGCTACCAAAGAACCTACATTATTCAGAGCCTTCCTCCAAGCTCTCAAAGAAATAAAAGGAGACTTTGACTCAAAATAAAATCAGAGAGAAGAGAAATGGAGTGGACACCAGATATTTGGTGAGCATGTGGGGTGACACAAAGTCACATACATGTACATAAACTATACAACACTGTACTCACTACCCCCTCTCTCTTACACACACACACACGCCAACAGAATTATAGCTTTCCTTTTAACAAAGACATCATGCGGCACAAGAGACTTGGTGCAGTTGAGAGTTCAAATAATACAGAGAAGTATATCAAGGCTGTGCAGTGGCTTCTGCAGTGAAAAGTCAGAATCAATCGTCTGTTTTTGAACTCTACAAATCTACAGCCAATCACTGAAATCAGAGGAGCTGTAAATGACGTGTAATCATGTGATGTGCAGAAATCCAGGCGTGCTTGGTGGTGTACACCTTCAGTCCCAGCACTAGGGAGGCACCGGTAGGTGGATTGCATTGAGTTCCAGGTCACACTAAGACTACAGAGTGAATTCCAGGTCAGCTGATGTGTAGAAGAAGATGATGGAGTTGGAGTGAAGTTAAGCACATCATTTACCATTTCATTGTTGGGACCACATACCTGAGAACTGGTTTAAGGCAGTAATTTTGGCCCCCAGTCCATCACAGTGGGAATTCCCTGATGATGGGAGCTTGGATCAGCTGTTCACAATGAAGAAGCCAAGACAATGCATGCTGCTAGGAACTGTATCAGATTGGCTAAGCTTTCCTAGATAATTGGGTCATATTTGCAGAACTTTGAGAAGGTGGAGGAAGTCTGGTAACCCAGGAAAAATACCAGGAAATTTTGGTGGAGCATTTATTCCTTTTTATTTTAAATTGAGAACTTCACTATATAAACATATTGCATATTGGTCATATTCCCATTGAGTTATACTCAATATCCCCTCTCTCCCCCCATGCACCCCCATTCCACTTAGGTCCCATCCCGTTGGAGTATCAGTGTTCACTGGAGGGTCTTGAATGCATAAGTCATAGCTCAGAGTGTATCCTGTCCAGCTATACTTCTCAATGTGCTGAAACTACAGCCCATGGTGTCTTCAGCAATAGGGATTTACCATTTAGTTCTAGAGAATAATCAAGTGTTTTGGAGTGGATTGAAATGTGTTGTGGGGACTCATGGCCCCTCTTGATCAAAAGCTCACTGTAGGGGCTAGCCATGTTTTGGTAGTGGGACTTACTAGCTATGGCCTATTGTTTTAGGGTAATGCTTTCTCCCCCCCCCCACCTGCACAGTACTGCTCTCCAGCCTCCCTCCCTCTCTCTCTCTCTCTCTCAGACTTATATCTTTTAAGTGATTAACAAAGAAATAGCTTTCTATAGTACTTATTCATGGCATCTTTAGTTTTGTGTATCTCCATTCTCCTCTCCCCCCCTTAGCCTATCTCCCCCATGTTTTTGTTCCAAGCTTACAACTCACTCTGTCCCCTCCTGTAATCCATCCCCATCTTACCTCTCCCCAGGTGTCTCTCTAGCTTGCTAACTATTACTATTCATGCCCATTACAACTTATAAACAAATAGAACATCTTCGATGTTAGGATTTTCATGAGAGAGGACACGTAACATTCATTCTTTCTGATCTTGAGTAACCCCACTTAGTATATTTTTCCCCCCAGGGGACCATTTATTCTCAACAGCTTCCTCATTCTCCCAAATTTATAGTCTCCAACCACTTTCAATGCCTAGAACCTGGTGTCCTTCCAGAATACCCATGTTACTATTTAAATCCAAAACAAGATGCCCCTCTGAGGATTATGGCCCTTCAAAAGAGCTCACTTGAAGTAACTGGCTCTTCTTTTATTCCACCTGAGAAAATATTGACATATTGGAATCAAACGGCAGTGCTCACGTTTTGTAAGGACCTTTATCTTAGATTTTACCAACCTCCATACCTAAGGGAGGCAGATTTCTATAGTTTATAAATTATCCAATAGTGGGGATTATACGAATGTAGACCAGTTTATCCAGCCACTTCACGGGTGTTTGCCACATACACCCGCCAACCGTCTCTTCTCAATAGGTAAGGACTGACTATGCTATTATGCATGTGTACCATGATCTTACTTTTGGATCCTGGAAGACTAGAGTGGAAAAGTTTTAACATAGACCAATATACAAGATGGAGAGATGGAATGAAGCTATCTCACCACTCCATGACTTAATCATCTGAAGAATCATGCAGAAGGTCATGTCCTGTGTCTACAAATCTAGCACAGCTTATAAGCTCCCATGGAGATTTATGAAACAGTGGTACACTAATTTTGTGGTATTTGTGGTAGCCAACTATGAGATGTCAGTTTGTTCTGACAAGTTACTGACTGTATTTATTTCTGTCGGTCTAAACACACCCCTCTCGGTGTACAAAGTTGTCTAAGCCACTGTGATGAAGGTCCAGATATTCAAGTTGTTCAGTAAAGATCTCAGAATTCTGTTTTAGGGTTCCCCCTTCCCCATACTAAGGAAACCTTCCAGGATGAGCATTTCTAGTTGACTCCTGCCCCCTTGTGGTAAGAATTGTGATTGCACCGATATGTTCAAGAATGGAAGAAAACATCAAGGCAAATATCTGAGGCCAGGAGAATCAAGACTCAGAAGCAAAACATTGCCCAGATATCACATAGAAACCATGCAGCAATCTGGCCTAGAAGTCATGGTTGCAAAGCCTTCCAGCCTGGACTCAACCTCCCAGTGTCCACGTAAATCCAGATGCATAAATTGGCATGAATCTGGAGTTCCTTTGCAGTGGTATCTGCCCTGGTGGGCCTGTACTCACTCTCTGTCTGCCTGCCTCTTGCTTTTTGCCAAAATAAATAAGTAAATAAGTAGAATATTTTATTGTGCTTCTTTATTTTTCGACAGAGAAATGATGGGGGAGGTAGAGAAAGAGAGAGGATATGGGCACACCACTGCAAATGAACTCCAGATGCTTGCACTCCCTTGGGCATCTGGCTAATGTGAGTCCTGGGGAATCAAACCTGGGTCCTTTGCATTTTCAGGTAAATGCCTCAGCTGGTAAGCCATCCCTCCAGCCCATAAATATATTTTTTAAAAAGACAGAATACATGCTCCTCACAGCTCTCAAAACTCAAGGAAAATGAATGGAGTCATGTGAATCTGTACATGGGCTCCTGAAGAGATAGGACACTGCTTGCTTAGTTGGACTGTGCCCAGAACTCTCAGGAGTGGGATTTGTGATCACCAGTGTTTCAGTACTGGAAGAGAGACTGGGAGATCAGGTACAGAATTATAGGTTCTGTCAGTCCCACTTGGCAATCTGTAGTTGGTTTGTGCCTGGGAGAGGCCTACAGGGACCTGAGAAATGGGACAAGTACAAGGGGTATGATGGGGTGTTTAAGGGGCCAAGCCACTCAGCTAAGACTTCACCTACCTTCTTATAGCACAGCCTGGGGAGCATGGTTAAGAGGCAGATTGCCCAAGGAATTACCCACACCCTACAAAGCTGGCATTAAGGTATGATGGGGTGGCCATCATACCTCAAAAAGGCCCCGACTGAAACTAAGGAAAATTGGCAAAACAAGCAAGGGTGCTGTTTTCCTGATGAACCAGATACCAGCACAAGGGGGAAGGAGACCAACACAGAGAAAAATCAACTCCTACCAAATCAGAGAGCCAGAGCCTCAGAGGCCCCCAACATCTCATCACTGAAACCAACCAAAAATGAACCCAATATGGCTCAGGGAAATTTTGCAGAAGAGGGGGCCGAAAGAATGCCAGAGCCACATGTTGGGTCATGATATGCACATATGCATTTATCTTACCCATAACTGTGGGCCAACTCCACAATGCACGACCCATATACCTCAACAAGGAGGGTCCAGTGGGGAGGGGTAGGTCACAGATGAGCCTAATAATGGTACCAAACTGCGTGTATTTGCTGAATAGAAAACTAATAAAAAATTATAAACAAAGCTGGCATTAAGCATGTGAAAGGCATAAGTTCAAAGTCAACCCAGGGCACCTCAAGCAGGCATTTTCACTTATGATTGCCTGTGAGGTGGGCGACCTTGCAGGGATAGCTTATACTATCTCCATTACCATACCTCTTTTGTCCTTCCTGTTGTGTGCCTCCATTATGCTTTCTTCCTCCTTTTCCTCTCCCTGTTCCTACACTCCTCCTCTTCTTCTCATCTTTGCCTTCCTTTTCTGCCTGTTTATCTTCCTACTCCTCTCATAATTATAGAATTAGAATCAATTACTTTCTCCTGAATTCACAACAGTGACTGCGTCCATAGAATGTGATCATAATCTCATTAAGATGTTTGTAAACATGGAGTGAAGAGATAGCTTTGTGGTTAATGTGAAGCCAAAGGTGTCAGGTGGGATTCCTCAGTACCCATAGAAAGCTAGAAGCACAAGTTGGTGAGTAATTCTTGAGATCATTTGAAGTGTCTGGTGGCCCTGACATGCTCATTTTCTAGCTATCTTCTTTTTATTCTTGCTCTGTCAACATAAATAAATAAAATATTTTTTTTCTTTTATTTTTTAATTTAATTTATTAGTTTTCTTTTCAGTAAATACAGGCAGTTTGGTACCATTGTTTAGGCTCATCTGTGATCTACCCTCTCCCATTGGACCCTCCTTGTTGATGTAAATGAGTCGTGCTTTGTGGAGTTAGCCCCAGTTATTGGTATGATAAATGTCTCTGCATATCCTGACCCAACATGTGACTCTGACATTCTTTCCACCCCCTCTTCCACAAAATTTCCCTGAGGAATGTTGGGTTCATTTTGGTCTGCTTCAGTGCTGAGGTGTTGGGGGCCTCTGAGGCTCTGGCTCTCTGATTTGGTAGGAGTTGATTTTTCTCTGTGTTGGTCTCCTTCCCCTTTGTGCTGGTATCCGGTTCACAGGAAAACATCACCCTTGCTTATTTCGCCAGTTGTCCTTAGTTTCAGTTGGGCCCATTTTGAGGTATGTTGGGGCAGCTCTCTCCATAGGATCTGCATCTATCTGAAAAAGAGAAGCAGATTCTCCAACGGAGAGTAAGTTAGCACCAAGAAAATTGAGACAAGACTTACTTTTTTGATAGACAGATTGACAGGTGTAGGCCCTCTTATACCCCGTGATTGATAGAGTGGGCTTGTGTTTGGGTGTGGTTCTGACTTGTTTCCCAGTTCCAGCTATGGGTCTAGTACCACTGAGGGGATCAGTTAGCCAAATCAAGAGTAGTTGGTTCCTTACCATGGCTGTGTGCCACTATTGCACTTGTGCAGGCATCACATCAGGTTATTTGTTGCTAAGTAGGTTAGACCATGAGTTGCTTGGACAGATATTGGTCGTTTCCCCCAGTCGCCCATGTAGCACCTTCTGGCACTAGACACGCTGACTGTCTGGGGACTGACTCTCTCCTGGCTTCCAGCCATGCCATTGGATTTTGCGTATCAGCTGCATATGGAGTCTTCAGCAATAGGGTCTTACCACTGGCCTTTGGTGGGTCATCAAGTACTCTGACAGAAGTCTGTCATTGTTTTGGGAAACCTTGTAGGTTTCTCTGATCAAAAGCTCATTGTGGATGGTAGGCCCAAGCTGGAAGTGGGGGTTACAGGCCAGTGCCCACTAATAAATTGAGGAAAAACATAACTAATATACAAGAGTTAGAGAGGAGAGAGATAGAGGGGAGAGGGGGAGAGGGAGGGAGGGAAGATGTAGAAGATTTAGGTTAGTGTTGATCCTACCCTCTCCAGTGTCTTGTGGGGCAGGTGTTTCCTGTAAAGGTCTAGGCGGCTTTGGAAAGAGAGAGCAAAAACCCAGGCTACTTGTAACTGCCCCAGGCTGCCTTGGATTCTCATTAAGCTGGATCCCAGGCTGCTCCACCCACCTACCTGCCCATACACTGACATGGGTAGACCACAGAGCAATAAAATATTTTTTAAATGTTAGAGAACTTGAGGCCTTTAAACATCTTTTATATGCTATTATTTATTTATTTATTTATTCATTATTTTTGAGGTGAAGTCTTCACCCTAACCAGGCTGACCTGGGACTCACTATGTAGTCTGGTGTTGGAGAGCAACCTACCTCTGCCTATCAAGTACTGGGATAATAAACAAACACCACCACACCCAGTTTCATTTTTTAAAAAATTTTTGTACCTTTGTATATATGTGGAGTGTGTATGCATGTTCACATATATGTGGGTGGACACGTGTGTCTTAGTTCACATGCAGTGATCATAGGATGACCTTGGGTGTCTTCGCTGATTTATCCCCACCTCATCTAGATATAGCTTGAACCCAAAACTGATATATTTTATTTAGCCAGTTTTTTCCTGTCTCTGTCTCTCAGGCACTGGAATTACAGGTAGACCACCATGCCTGGCACTTATAGTGGAGCTACAGATCTGAATGCCAGTTATTACCCTGCAAAACAAAAGCTTAATCCACTGAGCAATCTCCACTGACCATATTTAACACCTTAGAGAAAAAAAACTATTTTGAGTGATCTTTTGGATATTTATTAGTTTTTTTCTACTCCCTCCCTTTCAGAATTTATCTATATGAAAAAGAGCTGAATTTATAGTGGACAAACAATTTAATAGAATGAAGTGGGTATTTTATCCACCATATGTAAAATTTAGGCATTTGATTAGCTACAAACAAATGGAATGTTGCATATAGTAGGATGGGACATGAAGAGTTTTTCACACAGGATAACTATGTATTGTATTTTCCCTGCTTTAAAGGCAATAGTGACCCGTGGTGGTCTGTTTTTCAAAGTGGCTCAGTAGTTTCTCAAAATATTGGGAAGATTTGTTTTGGCACATTGTATATCACCCATATTAGTGTGACAAACAGAATGGGATTTCAACATGAAGCTGCAAAGGCAGTTGTTGCTGTGTCCATTACCTTCTCCATTAAACAAATCCTATTAAAACAGAGGGAGTCCTTTTCTCTGCAATGAAGAGTGAGTTTTCCCTCAGCAGACAATGTTCCACAAAATATACACTCACCTGTGCTTGTCTTCAGAAGTGTGTCTGTTGCCTCCTAAACAGACTGTTTAAAAAGCACTAATTACTTTTTGTAATGTTGCTAGCAGCTGATCTGGTTCATTTCCCAACGCTGTATACTCTTAAGTGCTAGAGTTCTATTTTTCATATTGTTAACCTACACTCAAACAATAAAACTGTGCCTCAGATTTATGTATTTCATGATTATGTATCAGAATTATTCATTTCTATAGAGTCCCAGAAAGTGCTCTCTGGACTTAATCTCCCATTAAGTTAATAGAAGCACCCCAGTTCTGCCTTTCTGGGAGCACTGTGGCTTTTTGTGGGGTCAGTTAAGAGGAAATGCCTTGGCAAATTTGATCTCCCTACAGAACTGTATATCTTTTATGTACGGATTCAATTCTGCACCTGGTTTCTTAGAATGTTTCCCTTTGGAAAGACAAAGGTCAGAATAAGGTTGCCAACTTGAATTCCACTTTAGACAACAACAATAAAGAGTACTTGTCATTTTGTGTGCCCTCTGTTGAGAGTCACATTCAACGAGCCTCACCCTTACCTATCTTTGCTGGACAAAGATCACTAAGGCTATTGCTCATTGAGTATCCTTCCTTCACATTCCAGTCATAGTTCAAAACATACTCAACTTATTTCTCCATGAAGGGGCAATGACACATTGCTGGGCAAAGACTGTGAGAGCATATCTTATTTCATTATTATTATTAGATATGGGCCTATTTGTATAAACACATGTTGGTACCATCCTTTTCCTCCTCCCTCCCCCTTTTCTGAAGAGTCCTACCTCATTAGGGATGCAGGTCAACCCCATGGGTATCATGAGTCATGCATTATGGGGCAGCAGTCAATTGTGGGGGACAGGCAGTTTCTTTGTGCAAAATTGAAAATGTCCCAACTTGCGGCTATAACAATATTTCTGACTCTTCTTCTGTAAAATTCACTGAGCATTTTAGGTCTACTTTAGTGATGGGCACTTACGAGCTTCTAGATGTCTGGTTTGGTAGGTGTTGAGTGTCCTCAGTATCTTTCTCCATCATTCTTGTGCTGATATCAGCCTAAATGCGAGTATAAACCTTCTTGCTCATTTCCCCAATTATTTTGTGGTTTCAGCTGGGGCTATGGTGGAGTGTGCTGGGTTGTTTATCCCCTCAAGTCCAGGTCCCATCTGAATAAGATAAGCAGATTCTCCAATGGAGAGTGAAGTCAATGCCAGTTAAATAGGATAACTATTAATAACTTAGAGTTTGAGTTGCATGGACAGATTTTGGCCACTTCCACCTGGTATCTCATGTAGCGACTTCCAGCACTAGATGGGCTAATTATCTGAAGACTGACTCTCCTATGGATTCCAATTAGGTCTCTCCATGGTTCCAGCTGACAGCAATTGGTGTCTTCAGCAGCAGGATCTTACTATTAACCTCTGCGGGTGGGGGGTATTCAAGTGCTCTGTCAGAAGTCTGTCTTGTTTGTTTTGGGAGGTATAATAGGTCTTTCTAATCAACAACTCCTTATGGCTGTAGGCCACATCCTGGTACAGGGAATTACAGGTCAGAGCCAAAGGGGAAGAAAAAAAATAAAAATCCAGGGAAGAAAGAGAAACAGTAGAAATTTGAGGTTAGGTTTCTTTTCACTCTCTTCAGTACCTTTTGATTCAGGTGGTCTATCTAAGTTTTGCTTGAGAATTCCACCTTCTAGTCTGATTTCCAGCATTTAGGATTCTATGGAACCAGTTCAATTTGTCTTCAGGTTTTGAGTCCTCCCCCATTCTTTCCCTTACCTTAAGCCATACCCACCACTATTGTCCAAGCCTCAAGATGCTCTTCAGTCATGTAATCAATTTGACCTGTTTCATATTAGGAACTTCAGATGAGTGAGAACATGTGGTGGTTGTGTTGTTGTGATTGTGTGAGCCAGAAGTGACTAAGTATTTTCTCAATGAGGACAATCCCTACACTTACTCAAAAGTGTCTGTGACATCTATGTCTCCAATATGGTAATTCAGGACTGGAGAAATGGCTTAGTGGATAAAAGGATTTGTTTACAAAGACTGGAAATCTGGGTTTGATTCCCCAAGATTCATGTAATGGCAGGTGCAAAAAGTGGTAAATTTTTCTGTAGGTTGTTTTCAAGGCCAGATACCTTGGTGCACCCTTACACAGACACACAGACACACACACACACACACACACTACGTTTCTTTCTTACTTTCGTTTCTCCCTCTTCCTCTATGCCTATTCCTCTCTCAAACAAGCAATTTTTTTTTTAAACTGGTGCAACTTAATACACTTGCTGGGATCAGTTTACTAAGGCTATCTCTCAATACAGGTAATTCATACACTGGACTAAGAGATATTACACTCAGTAGACATGTGGAGGGATTGTCTGATAAGAAGAGGTCTGGATAATGAAGGGTGAATCCTACCCCTAAATCATTTAGCTCTGGCTAGCATCTCCAAGTTCCAGAAATTGGTTGCAAGCCATTTTGTGATGTTGATCAAAGGGAACTATATGGTCCTCAAAGCCAGAAAGAGTTTTTGGTTTACTCCTTGGCATAGTTGCTGAAAGCTATTTGTCAAAAAGGGCAATTTCTTCTCTTCATGTAAGTCTTTTTCTTCTTTAAGCTAATTCCTGTACCTGCTGATCCACATGTCCTAAAGCTTTTCTCGGGTATAACAATTCCTGACCTTTCTGCTAAAGCCCATAAATTCCCATTCACTGTATGGGATATTCCTATACTTGCTACTCAGGGTCTGCTATGTCTATTTATTAATGAGGTTCAATGCAACACTTCCTGGACAGAGACGCAAAACACCATTTCTCATAGAGCCATTCCTACATTTCCTCGTCAGTTGCCAACACAATTGCTGAAACAATTTCTCAGTGAGGACAATTTCTACCTTTGCTGACAGAGTCTATAACGTTAGTTCTCAAGAAGGGAAATTCGTACGGTTTATGAAGGCAATTTCCATACGTTTGCATCACTAACTTTCTTTTTCTGAGATTTTTAAGGCTGTTTCTAAATGATGCAGTTCCAGCACTTGCTGAACCATGTCTACTAATGTTATTTTGCCATGGGGGACTTTGCAATATGTGAGGGGTCAGAAGGGGAATAAGGCTATGTCTGAATGAATGAAATCTTACCCTTGATGGTCAGAGCCCACTAAAGCTGTTTCTCGATGTGGTAGCCCAAGATGACCTGGAATTCACTATGTAATCTCATGCTGGTCTTGAAGTCATAATGATTCCCAAGTGCTAGGAATAGAGACATTCACAACTACAACCTGCCTTGAGTTACCTTTTATTTTTTTGAGGTATGGTCTCTCTCTAGCCCAGGCTAACCTGGAATTCACTATATAGTCTTAGGCTGGCCTCGAACTCATGGCAATCCTTCTACCTTTGCTTCCCAAGTGCACAGATTGAAGGCATGCGCCACCATGCCTGGCAGTTATCTTTTTGAATGCAGTAACATATGAAGTGTTAACCTCTTTGTCAGATAATCCATATACTTCCTTATTTTCAAAGAAAAAGGTGACAAAACATAGCTAATACTATTTATTCAAAAATCTGCATATTTTTCTACTTCAAAATTGACTTGATTTTCTCACTTACTATTCCATCAACAAATATAGCTTTCCAAAACAAGAAGGCAAAGAAAACCATATTCAACTTCTGACAAAGACTCTGAGGTAGGCCTGTTCATCTAAGTCCCAGTAGTAGATTTATTTATTCAGAATACATTGACAGGTATTTGAAATGAAGCCATTTAATGACAAAGAGAGCTATTAATACTAAAAAAACAATCAAATGCAAACAGCAATGAATAATAGAAGTGTGAGATCCTGTGTATATAGTGATGTCCCAAACTCACACTAATTATAAATATACCTAGGCCACACATGGCAAAGATAAGTCCCATTGAAATATTGTACATATGCTGTCCATGTGATGTCAGTATTCACAAGAGAATTAAAGTGTTTAATACTCATATTTTAGATTGTATTTTCTAATTACATTTATTAATTTAGCCTTCAATTCAAGAAACTCAGTGTCTATCCTGAACTAATTTCATGTTGTGTGAATTATAAATATTGCAATAGTACATTCTTTATTTCATGCTTTTGTATGAATAGTTTCTGTTTTACTGATTTCAAATGACTTCACATGTTATTTACATTGAACATTACAAGAGTTGTGAGGGCCATTTTCTACTTACATAGTCAATATCTCTATTTAGCACAGGTGTCTGTAAAATACAACATAGATAGAATAAAATGATATTTCATTCTCTTAATATCCAAGATCTTTAATCATAACTAACTCTGAATGAGAAATGACTATCAGAAGATGCAGGGATTTCTTTAAACTTTAATCTTTATGTTTCCATGGTAGCAGAAGAGTGATTCACCTGTCTTGGTGACATCCAGGATATTTTGATTTGACATTTTTTTCTCACTAGTCAGCTTGGCATACTCTTCTTGTGTCTCTTCACTTATAATGTGGCATTTTCCCTGCATTTCATGGGATGGAGATCAGAAAATATAACCTTTAGAGTCCTTTCTGAACACAAAACCTATCCTAATTTGTAAAGTATGGATTGATCAAGCTTAATCTTCCAGTGGTATCTCACACCTTCTGTTCATTATCCCCTTCATGTTGGTAATGCTACCCAGCAAGGACAACTTTATGGGAGATTGATTCACACATTACGGATTATCTCATTTTTCTACACTTTGGAAAAATGACATGAAAGTAATTTCTTCTCTCATGTATGTTCTTCAAATGGAAAGGAATTCTGGATTGCACATATGGAATTTTATGATGATTAGATCTGAGTATATCTATTTTATCTTAGTCTGTGTTGTGGAATATAGTCTCTGTGCTTCTCGTATCAAAATATACAGAAAGGGAAATCACCAAAAGTGTTCATGTAGTCCATGAATTCTACTATAGTTTTTGTACGCAATATACTCTGATATTGTCACCCTCTTGTAAACATTGCTCCCCCTCCTCCCATATCTCCCTGTTCACTGAATCTCTAATTCTTTATAAATAATTTCTAGTTATTTTGATGTCTCTATTTTCCCTCTTGTCTTCATTGTCAACAACAACAAACAAAAAGAATCAACAAAAGAGAGAATTACATATTTTTCATAAAGTTCTGGTATGGTTTCAAGACACATGGGAAGAGGCTAGATTGTGAAAAATAGGCATGCATACTCTCATCTCCAAAGTAAAGAGATGTATTTTCTCCAACACAGAATCAAATTGCATAACTTACACAATACTAGGAACACATCTTGAATTTCCCTTTCATTATAATAATAGTCAATTGTTAATATCATAGAAGTCGTTGAGACAAAATCCATTGAGAAGTAGTCCACCTTTGGGACTGAGAAGAAATATATGTTCAAGATCAGACAATACCATTTCTTCTACTTATTTGAGGTGCCTAAATTTTCTTTATTTAAAATATGGAACACTTGGGCTGGAAAGATGGCTTAGTGGTTAAGATGTTTGCCTCTAGAGCCAATGGACCGACCCTGCTTTGATTCCCCAGCACTCACATAAGCCAGAGGTATGCGCTGGCACATGTGTCGGTGGTTTGTTTTTGCAGTGACTGGAGGCCCTGGGATGCCAATTCCCTCTTTACCACTGTCTCAAATAAATATAAATAAAACAAAATAGGGAAAACTTCAGGAAGTCGTTTGTCATCCCTGAACAGGGGCCATGTTTATGTAATCAGTATCATTCCAACTGTAGTAAAGGTACTACTGAAGTGAACAGTATCTTATTTTTGTCATCCCATTTTCAATGTAATCCTAAACCAAAACTGTGTCTCTAATTCAACACCCCCCAGATATCCTACCTACAAAAACATGAAACTGAATAATTATACTCATTGATTATTGTTATGATGTTAAGTCCCAGTTATTTTTTGCAGGTACATGAGCTACAGGTACTGGAGTGCCCATATTCTCTCTCTCTCTCTCTTTCTCAAATAAATTAAAAAAAAAATAAAAGTTTTAACTGCTGAGTTCCTAAGAACAGCAGTGATATAAATAAAGTTGGGATGAACTTACTTGAATATATTGTACTACGTTTACCATTTAAAAATTGTCTGAGTAGACCATGTGCTTCATATATTTTATATTTTTAATTTTCAGATAAGAATTTGATGACAGCATAGAAAATATATCCAGAAAATGCACATCTGTCATTTCTTTGCCTGAAAAAAACCGACATTCATCCAAACATGTAAAATATAGTTGGACATTGGACACTTAAAAGTAATGTTATTTATATTTGAGAGAAAGTGAATGAAAGAGACAGAGGGATGAAAGGGTGTGTGTGTGTGTGTGAGAGAGAGAGAGAGAGAGAGAGAGAGAGAGAGAGAGAAAGAGAGAGGGAGGGAGGTTGAGAATGGACATTCCATAGCATCCAACAATTGCAAATGAACTCCAGATATATCCACAACTCTTTGAGTCTGACGTTAAATGGGCAATGGGTAATCAAATTTGGGTCCTTAGGCTTTGTAGGCAAGAGCCTTAACCGTTTAGCCATCTCTCCAACTCTACTTTAAAATATTTATTTATTTATTAGGCCAGATATAGTATTACACACCTTTAATCCCAGCAGTATTGAGGCAGTGGTAGGTGTAACACTGTGAGTTCAAAGCCACCATGAGAGTGTCTAGTAAATTCCAGGTCAGCCTGAGCTACAGTAAGATCCTACCTTAAAAAATCATTAATTTATTCATTTTCTTATTAATTTATTAATTTGAGAATGATAAAGTGAATAGGAAGCAGTTAGAGAAAATATGTTTGGGGAATGATTACTCTAAATATTGAAATTTTATACTAATCATTTAATTTCTAATGGTACATTTTCAATTTTCATTAAATTTGCAGTGATTTCATCATGTCCATAGATTTCCTACGAATTCTAATCAAGCACATCCCACAGCTTGAAAGCATGGAGGACATAAACCGCCATGTGTTCATCACATCCCATCCCATAGTGACAACGCTAGAATATGATGTAAACCATAAATCCTGATGTCTCTGTATGAGTTTGCATTATGAGGACTTGCATTATGCTTTTGCAACTGAGTGAAAACAATCTTAGGTTTTATATCATATGATTTCCCCACTATAGTATAGTGCTACAACACCAATGTCATTATCTATATTATCTATAACTTAAAGAATAATTGCCAATATTCATTAAAAACTGATATTTGTAAGGTCATAGTAGATTTAAAGGGCTCTAATATGGTTTGTTTATCTGATAATAAATGTTTGTGCCTTTTGCCATAATAATTGTATAATCCCACATTGAGAACCTTGTGAGAAAAGGGTTTCCCCAAAATGTATGGGTAAAATACAACCTATTTTTTTCAGAGCATTTTGAAAGTAGGATTTGGAATAAGTAGCAGAATTTGTTGCTGACCTCTGAAATCCATTCATATGAAATTGAGAGCTAAATACCTCTTTTATAGTTTGTGAGAAGTTCCTCATGCCTTTACTTTCACGGTTTTAAGTGGTGTAAGTGTTTGTGCTAGTTTAGAGGTGAGCATTCTGACTTATCTAGAAAGACAATACCAGCAGATCTGAGTCATTATACTCACATTTGTGATGACCGACGTGACATAACCACACACTTGGGGAGCTAAGATATGAGTTATCAAACTTCCATCTGCCAGTGAGATTATCAACAGCAACACTTGATGGTTTAGCCCATATAAGTTGAGCTGGATGGCCTGGAAGAGTGAGGAACAATAAAACTCTCACATGGCAAGATGCTTCTGTCCAACACTGGCTCAGAGAAACAGATAGGTAAACAACATGACCATGAAGTTGGGGGCACTGTAGAGTTGGTTTCACACAGTCACCCTAAAATATCTCATACTCACTAGAATTACTGCCATGTAGATATATTAAATTCAGTGCTTTGAGTTTGCATTGGTGACACTCTCCATCTTGCCCATAGGGAAGTTATAAGAAATACATTGTGCATCGGTTAATATACAACATACTACTGAAAGGACCATAAAGAATTATATTCTAATAGTAAAACCATCCACAGGAAACGTTTTAAGGTCAAAATTCCTTTTATACTCTGTAATATAATGGGGGAGATTGCAAAAGAGGGCTTCAGAGAACATGAACAGAATCCAGATTTGGGTCTTGAGCTTCTCTTTGGCAACATGTTTAATGGTGTGGTTACTCATTGCTCACCAGGGGAGCCAGGGATTTAGTATGGCCTTGGAATAGTATGTGCCTGTGAGGTGCTGGAGGGACATGATGGCAGCTAGAGTTAGTATGCAGAGAAGGATGCTTAGAACCTAAATCCATTGTTGTATTTGAGTACAGAATTTACTGTGAGTGCTCTGGGGCTTCAATATTTGTGTAGTGCTAATACTGGGGCACTCTGGATTCATTCATGCAAGGGTAGATCCTGGACTGGCATGTTTTAGACTTATTTGAAAACTGGCTCTGAGAATGACTCCTTGAGTTGTAGAACTAGAATTATAACTTGAACATTGCAGTTTTCTGGAAGCTAGATGAGCTATGAGAGAGGCATAGCTTCCTGGAATACTTTGACACATGACACTGGGGTCCGACTTTGTTCTAAAAATAGAAGAGGGTTAGGTGTGATGATGCACACTTCTACTCCCAGCAAAGAGGTGGAGTTAGGAAATCACTAACTTTGATACCATTCTGAGATTACATGGTGAATTCTAAGTCAGCACGGGCTAGAGTAAAACCTTATCTCAAAAGGAGAGTGAGGGAGAAAGAAGACGAGAATGGCAGAACCATGATTCCCAGCGTGCCATGCAAAGAGGCAAGATGGTCACTCCATGGGTGGGGAGATATTAGTCCTTTGATGGAGATGGTTGGGGAAAGACATTGGACCCTGTATTGGATGTTGATGCTGTGTGATGTAGGTTAGTGCGGGAACAGTAGCAAAACTGAGGGTATCGAAGTTCATGTGTGGACATGGTGGGGGGATCAGAATGAAATCGAGTTATTTTCAGGGACAGAAGGCTCTGTATACATGTCAGTAGTGGGTCTCGGAGAGCTATCAAGAATCCTTGCAGGTATTGTAACTGACCCAATCTGCTATCACCAGGTCCACCAATATAACCAAGGACTGTAACTCTAACAATGCACAACAACAACCTGGATTCCAGTGTTGCCCATAGTTCCCTAGGCAAAATCATCACAATGCAGATTCCCCACCTCTGAGGATTAATGGAGGACTATCACATGGTGAAATTGAAAACCACCTTCATGAAGACACCCAGGTAGAGGGGCAGTTCCACCTCCAGGAGCTTCCCCCAGTGTGATTCCACTCCCCAAAACAGCTGGAGAAAAATTTATACAACTGAATGTCTTTATGATAGCAATGTAATTCTTGCTCATAAAGGATGCAGAAGAGTTAGGGATTTTCACCAGTTTTCACGGAGTAGCCTTATGCTTTAATGTCTCAGTAGCATTGCATTGTCTATGTGTAAATTGTTTACACTAATTTCCTCATTCTTTGATAAGTAGGTTGATTTCATGTACTAACTCTGGTATGAACATGTGTAAGAACAAGAGAGTTACTTTGTGTCAACCACTAAATCCCCAAAACACGTATGTCCTCCAATAAAAACTCAGTTTGCACTACAAAACATTTCTCTATTTATGGCATGTGTACGGAACTCATCAGTCCTCCTGAAGATTGACATTTTCTCAGGCCATCCTGACAGGCAAACAGGATGGATCTATGTTTGGGTATTATTTATACTTCTAACAAGATTGCTCTAAAGGAAAATACAAGGTGAGCAGGAAACCCAACTTCATGCCCATGAGGTGAGAAGCACAATTCCTATGTGATTTTACAAGAACAGCAACACAACCCATGGTGAATTCTCTTATAAAACACAAGAGATCTGCACTCCAATACAGTGCTTCTCTTTTACAAGATCTTTTATAACTTTTCATTCCAAATTCAAGACTGCATAATAACATGCTGGTATCTATTCCTGTATCACACCCCAATTATTTTTTTATCCCACAAAAGTCTATATATAATTTTAGCTAGGCATTAAACAATGAAATTATCATCTCTTATACTCAGTTGTCTTTCATTTGTTATGTGCCTGATACAAGACTATATATCTCCCATAGGCTATGGAGAAGTTTGATCCGTACATTACAAATCCAGTTATCCATGCAGTTCATAGGATCCTATATTCACCTGTGATACATGTAAAAAAGTTAGTTTATATATGTAAAACAAATTAGAAAGCTATGACTAGACAGACATTCTGGTACAATTACCCGTCACCTGCTGTATAGAGTCAAACAAAGCCATTGCTCTGTGGGGACCATTCTTACACTTACTGCTAATGTTGTTTTTCAATGAAGGCAATTCTTATGTGTGCTGGTCAGAGTCTCCTGAGGCGATTTCTCAATGATAAAATTCCTACATTTACTGGGCAGTGTATAGTAAAAGTCTTTCTCAACAAACACAGCATATACCCTGAGTCTGAGAGCCTACTAAGTCTCCATCTCAATGAGGACAATTCATCCAGCGGATACACAGAGAGTATTAAATATATTTTGCAAAGAGGTCTGTTATTACACTTGCTTGTCAGATTATATATGGAGGCTAGTTCTCAATGAGTGAAATTTCTACAGTTGCTGTCCAGAGAATACGAAGGTAATTTTTCAATGATGGTCATTCCTACCCTTGCATGACACCATGTATTTGGATTGATTCATAACAAGAGAATTCCTACACTTGCTAGTTAGGTAATACCAAGGATGTTTCTCATTAAGGCAATTCCTGCTCTTAGTTTTCAGATTATGAAGGCTATTTTTCAATGATGTTACATTATCAGTTTTCAGATCAAATTCTAGTAAGGCTTTTATACAATTAGGTCCATTGCTACACATGGTGATCAGAGGTTATAAAGGCTATTCCTCAGTGTGTGCAATTCTTGCATTTGGTGGTCAGAGGCTTGTCAAGCCATGCTTCAGGACTCACATTTTCTTCAGTTGTAGATAAGTGTACTAAGCCTATTTCTCAAGGAGTTACAATTGAACAATTGATGGTAAGAGTATAGTAAGACTATTAGAAAACCACAGAAATTTCTAATTCTCCTTATCCAAGTCTACAAATCTGACTCAACAAAGGTAAATGCTATCCTTGGTTTGCATGGCAATACTCAAATAATTGTAAAAAACAATTATGATTTATGTGCAAAGAGAGAGAATGAGAGATAGAGAGAAAGAAAAAGGGATGTGCCAGGGCTTCTTTCTCCTGCAAATGTCCTCTAGATGCAGGGACCACTTTGTTCATCTGTCTTTATATGTGTACAGATGAATTAGATTAAGGCTATCAAGCTTTCAAGGAAGCATCTAAACTTTAAACACACAACAATTACTTTAGCCCAACTGTGTTCATTTTTAAAAAAAAATAAACTGATATCTGTAATTGAATAAACATTATCAGTCCACTTGTAATGCAATTATCACTCTCTCACTTCTGGCTCTACCTGTGGGTTAATGTCTCTATTTTCAATCAACTCTTCCAGACACAAAATGGCCTGGATATCCTTGATCTAGCAGTGGCTGGCACTATGAGGATCATCATAATAGGATGAAAAGATGACGACATCAAAATAAAAGAGAGACTGTTTGAGCAGGTGAAAAGATATGATGGAGAGTGGAATTTTTAAGGGGAAAGTGACAGGGGTGGGAATTATCATGTGTTTTTGTCCATAATTATGGAAGATGTCAATAACAGAATAAAAAAAAGATGTCTCCATTTCTTGGGAAATAAATTGGCTATCAGGTCATGTTTGTTTCTGTTCTGGTGCACAGCCTTACCCTTATATGGGAATGATCTGTCCTGAGAGTTTTGGCTGCATTTACAATCCAAGGCAAGTACAGTTTTAATAGCAGCTCACGTGTGTGCTTTAATGTGCTTATATACAGGGGAGATTAGGTAACCCAAACAGAGGAGACAAAATTGCAGAATTCCATACTGTCTATGGGCACTGCGTTTTCTAGGTATATATTATAATAGGCCCTAAGTGACCCAAATGATAGCTCAATTCTGTTAGCAAAGACAGTATCTATGTCTTTATTATAGTAGGACTGAAATCTCATTGAAATTGGGTGGTTTAAATTTGCTATCAATAATAACAAAGGAGGGAGGGAAGGGCAAGGGAAGGGGTGGGAAACACAAATCTAGATGCAAACGGCAATGGTACCATAAAATTCTACCTCTAAAAGGCAGGCCAAATGGCTGAACCTTCACCAGGCCCTTAGAAGGAACACCTGAGTGACAAGACACTGGAGAGGGTATGATGAAGACTGACCTTAATCTTTTACAGCTTCTCTCTCTCTTCTGTCTAACTCTTTAATATTAGTTATCTTTTTCTTCCTTGTCTTAGTGGGTACTGATCTGTAACTCCTAGTTTCAGCATGTGGCTATCATCCACAATGAACTTTTGATCAGAGAGACCTACAAGGTTTCCTAAAAGGAAGGCAGATTTCTCTAAGAGTACTTGATGAAAGTTTAGTGATAAGACATTACTGCTGAAGACACCTTATAAGTTTGACACATAAAATGGGATGGCATGGCTGGAAGCTGGAAAGAGTCAGTCCCCAGACAGTCAGCGCATCTAGTGCCAGAAGGTGCTACATGGGTGACTGGGGGAAATGACCAATATCTTTCCAAGCAACTCATGGTCTAACCTACTTAGCAGCAAATAACCTGTCATGATGCTCACAGAAGTGCAGTTGCCAGGCACAGCCATGGTGGGAAACCAACTACTCTTGATTTGGCTAACAGATCCCCTCAGTGGTACAGGACACATAGCTGGAACTGGGAAACAAGTCAGAACCATATCCAAACATAAGCCCACTCTCCATTATCAAGCTACCACTAATAGTGAGCTACAGGAGGGCCTACACCTATTAAATTCTCTATTAAAAAAAAAGTAAGGGTTATCTCATTTGTCTGGTGCTAACTTACTCTCCGTTGGAGAATCTGCTTCTCTTTTTCAGATAGACGCAGATCCTAAGGAGAGAACCATCCCATCATACCTCCCACAGGCCCCGGTGAAACAAAGAACAATTGGCAAAACAAGCAAGGCTGCTGTTTTCTTGGGGAACTGGGTACGAGCACAAGGGTGAAGGAGATCAACACAGAGAAAAATCAACTCCTACCAAATCAGATATCCAGAGACCCTGAGGCCACCAACACCTCATCACTGAAGCAGACCAAAAATGAACCCAACATGGCTCAGGGAAATTTTGCGGAAGAGGGGGCGGAAAGTATGTCAGAGCCAAATGTTGGATCTTGATATGCAGAGACGTTTATCCTACCCATAACTGTGAGATAACTCCAGAATGCAAGACCCATATACCTCAACAAGGAGGGGCCAGGGGGAGGGGGTAGGGTATGGATGACCCTAACAATGGTACCAAATTTACTGTATTCACTGAGTTCAAAACTAATTAATCAAAAAAAATTGGAAAGAAAATAGTAAATGAATGTCTCCATAACTGTGTATTTTGCCTGAATTTATAAATTTATATATTTAATGCATATTATCTACACTCTGTGTGTTTCAGAATCAGTTCTTTATTTTTTCACAGGAATACATCTATCTTAATTTTTAATATTTATTATTATTTCATTAACAATACCAACATAGTTTATAAGGATACATTATGTGTTGGTACCCTCTTTTCCCTCATCCTTGCCCACATTCCATTGGGGACTATCCTCATTGGGGTTGTACATATTACCTAACGGTTTGTGCTATATGCATTGTGGGAGCAGCCGTCAGTTTTTTTGGGGGGTGGGAGTGCCTCTGGGCATGATGTCTCAACCTGTATAATTTTTTTTAAAATATTTTTTTTGTTGTTCATTTATTATTTATTTATTTGAGAGCGACAGACACAGAGAGAAAGACAGATAGAGGGAGAGAGAGAGAATGGGCACGCCAGGGCTTCCAGCCTCTGCAAACGAACTCCAGACGCGTGCGCCCCCTTGTGCATCTGGCTAACGTGGGACCTGGGGAACCGAGCCTCGAACCAGGGTCCTTCGGCTTCACAGGCAAGCGCTTAACCGCTAAGCCATCTCTCCAGCCCATCAACCTGTATAATTTACAATTATTTTGCCCCCTCTTCTGCAAAATTCCCTGAGTCATGGTGGGCGAGTTTTAAGTCTACTTTAGTGGTGAGCTCTTAGGAGCCTCTGTATCTCTGATCTGGTAGATGTTGAGTATCCTCAGAGTCTGCCTTCTACACACTGGTGCTGATTATCAGGTTCAGCATGGGAGCAGTACTCTTGCTTATCTTCCCAGTTACTCTGTGATTTCAGCTGTTGGTAGCCTGAAGTGTGAGGGGTACTATATCTCCTGAGGACTCTACTCTGCGTGCACACCCTGTGGCACTGAGTATCCTGGAATTGGGGTCACTGGGACCCTTCAATCTGGAGGGTGGAGCAAGGGGCCTGCTTCAGCAACATGCTTGCAGGATCCAAGTAGCCTCAAGCCAGTCACAGAGGGACCTAGTTGCACCAGGGAAGTGGGAGGAGCTGGGGAACAGGGAGATCTGGCCTGCTCAGTCTATGGGTGCACCCTCTGGGGCCCCAAGTGTATTTCTTAGTGAGGCAATTCCTACAGTTGCTGGCCAGGGACAATTAAGGCTATTTATCAATGAAGGCTTTTCTTATCCTTGCCATTCAAATTGTATTAATGCTACTCGTGACTGATGGCAATTCTACAATTACAGGTCAGGGTACACTAAGGCTATTTTATGAAGGGCATTCATACACATGGTGGGCAGAGATAATGAAGGCCATATTTCAGGGTATTTCTTATGCTTTTGGACAGGGGGAGTCTACTAGGAATATTTCTCAATGGGGGTAATTCCTCTATTTGCTTATCACAGTATCTGAAATATATTTTCAAAGATCACAGTCAAATATGCCAATATTTAAAGTGTGGGGAGCCCCTCGGCCCTCATGGCCAAGGCCTATGGGGAGAGTACCCCTGGCCAAGCCCTAAAGATGGCGCCTGATGGAAGTTCTATGCTTGGGACAAACAAGTCCATATTTGGAGGAGCTCGCCCTCACCACTGCTCATTGGCTTCTGATGCTTCCATATTTGGAGGAGCTCTCCCTCACCGCTGCTCATTGGCTTCTAATGCTTGCCTGGAGAGGTTGCGTAGCCTGGGGTGATTGGGCAGAGTGAGTGCGCTTATAAGGAAGCCCCGCCCGAGGCTCGGGGGAGATGAAGCTTGAAGTTGCCTGAATAAACTGATGTAAGAAGAACTGGTGGTTGTGTCTTCCTTGCTGGTCAAGGTGGACGCAACATAAAGGATTGTCATTCTCTCACATTCTGGTCAAAGTTTACTCAGCTATTTATTAGTTGGTTCATACTTGCTCAACCTAGTACATGAATGCTATTTCTCAATGAGTACAGTCCCTACACTTGCTAGTCAGAGCTAAGGATGAGGACTTATCAATGAAGATCAGTCCTACACTTGCTGGTCCTTTTCCTCTAAGGCTGTTTCACAATGAGGTCTTTCACACACATATTCACCAGAGGCTACTTTGGCTATTTCTCAATGAGTTCATTTCTAATGTCTCCTGTTCATAGATTATGAATGCCATTTGTTAATGAAAGCCATTGCTACCTTTGCTTTGCACAGTCTATTAAGGCTGTTTCATAATTAGGCAATTGCTACAATTAATGGTCTGGGCCTAGTATAAATATTATTTAAAGAGGACCATTCCTACACTTCATGGTCAGATTATCATAAGGAAATTTCTAGAGGCAGACATTTCCTACCCTCTCTTGTCATTGTCCACTGCTGCTATTTTACATTGAAACCCATTCCTTCTCTTACTAGTAACAGACTACTAATACTATTTCTAAATGATGAATACACTTAAAGTTAGTGTTCAGAGCCTCTGGATGGTAGTTCTCAAAGGGGTGATGTAAATTTGTTATTTCTACACCTGCAGGTCAACTTATTCAACAGCTATTGCTACATAAAGTCTATCCCTACACTTGTTTATCCGAGAGCACAAGGGTATTTTTCAAAGAGGGCAATTATTACACCTCCTGTTCTGACGTTACAAAGTCCATTTTTCAATAAACCTATTTCTGTATTTGCTGATCAGGGCAGCCGGGAGCTACCTAATAGAGACAACATTCTGTCTATTGTTGCTATCCAGAGTCTATTAAGTCTGCTCTTCAATGAGGGCCATGGTGTTTATAATTACATGTGTTTTCCTTTGTCCAATGAGGTTATTTTTGAATGTAGACTATTCCTACACTTGCTGCAAATTTCTACTAATACTGTTTCTCAGTGGTGGCCATAAGCACACTTGCATTTACAGTCTTCTATTTCTGAATAATGGCAGTGCCTACACTTTCCTATCAGAGTCTCTAAAGATTTCTCATAGTTGAATTTGTATATTGTTGGTCATAGTTGACAAATTCTATATCTAAATGTTGGCCATTTTTACACTTTCTCATCAAATCTACTAAGGCTATTTCTCAATAAGAACTATTGCAGACTTGCTATTCATACTCTAATATGGACATTTCCCAAAGACGGCTATTCACACACTTGTTTCTCAGAGACTACAAATTCTATCGATTACTGCAATTATTAAACTTTCAGTTCAGAAACTTCTGAGGTTATTTCCCAATGATAGCTGTTTGTATACATGTTGGACAGAGTCTGCTCAGGATTTTTCTTAAGCAGGGTCATTCTTACTCGTGTATATCACAGTCTTTGAAGTCACTTTCTCAAAGAAGACAATTGTAGCAATTGCTGCTTATAGCCAAGTGACTAATGATCAATGGTTCCTGTACTTGGACATTCAGTGAGGAGTTTACTAAGATAATTGTTCAATGATGGACAATCTACCACTTGCCAGTCTTTGCATATGACATACTCCAACACTTGCTGTTCGGTTTATTATAAAGTATTTTCTCCTTGAGGACAATTACTACCTATTATTGACAGATACTACTAAGTTTATTGCTCAATAGGGGCTATTACTCCACTTGCTGATTGGATTTTGATGCTATTTTCTAATTAGAGTGATTATTCCACTTGTGGTCAATTTCTACTCTGCTATTTCTCAATGACAGCAACTCACAAAATTGCTCATCAGAGTCGAGTAAGGGAAGACCTAAATGAGGGACCTTCTCACACTTCTGGTCAGAAGTAACAAAGGCTATTCCTCAATGAGATCAATCCTTAATCTTACTGGTTAGAGTATACTAAGGTAATTTCTCAGGGAGATCATTTCTTACACTTGCTCTCAGAGTTTAAAAATGTCATTCATGAGGGATAACTCTGCACTTGCTGGTCCAAGGATAGAGTGTCTTTCATCAATGATTGTAATTTATTCCCCTGCTGGTGAGAGTCTACTTAAGCTATGTTTTAATGAGGATGATTCCCAAACTTGTTTGTCAGAATTTGCTTTGTATATATCTCAGAGAGAGCCATGCATTGCCTTTATGTTCTGTGACTGTGAAGTGAATTCCTCAGTGAGGGCAGTTTCAAACTCTCTGGTCCAAGTCTATGTAAGCTGTGTTTTAATATTCATTTACTTACACATTAGCAAATAGGACAAGGAAAGATGGACAGAATGGTCATGCTATGCCTTCAGCTACTATAAATGTACTTCAGACATATGCACTATTTGTGAATGTGGCCTTAAATGCATGCTGTTTAATTGAACCTGGCGTGTTAGGTTTTGCAACAAAGCATCTTAACTGGTGAGCCTTATATCCACTCTCTAAACTACTTATTAATAAGGACAGTTGCAACATTTCTGGTAAGTGACTAATAATTATATGTCTCCATAAAGCCATTTACAGCTGCTCAACTGAGTGTACTAAGTCCAGTTAACCACGAAGAAAATTTCTACATTTTCTTCTGCGTTACTTAAGAACTTTTTAAAGTGGTCTATCCCTACAATTGCTTTTAAGCATCTGTGAAGTCTATATTTAAATGGAAGTCATTTCATATCCTTTTCCATAGTTGAGTTTTTTTTCTTATTTTATTTATTTATTTATTTATTTATTTATTTATTTATGAAGGAAAGAGAGAGAGAGAGAGAGAGAGAGAGAGAGAGAGAGAGAGAGAGAGAGAATATGAATATGCCAGGGCTTCCAGCCACTGCAAATGAATTCCAGAAGCATTTGCCACCTTGTGCATGCAGCTTACATGGGTCCTGTGGAATTGAACCTCAGTCCTTTGGCTTTTCAGGCAGGTGCTGTAACCACTAAGCAAACTCTCCAGCCCCATTATTGAGTATTTTTCAATGATAGTGAGTCCCACACAGTCTTTTCAGGCTATGAAAACAATTTTTCGATAAGGGCTATTACTACACTTGCTATTCGAGTATACTGATGTATCTGTTCAATGACTAACATTCCTACCTTTGCTGGTCCAATTTTATCAAGCTTGTATTTAAATGAGGGCAATTATTGCACAAACTTGTTTATGAGGACTATTTCTCTATGAAAGTGATTAATAAACTAGCTGATCAATAACTGCTTGGTAATTTCTCAATAGGGGCTATTCCTGCACTTGCTTCTCACAGACTAGTGAGGAACTATCTTATTGAGTGCCATGTTTGCACTTGCTGCTCAGAAAAATAGAGGCTATTTTTCAATGAGACTAATTCCTATGCCTCCCAGTCAACATATACAAAGGTAACATCCCAGTCTGAGAAATTTCAATGTTTGTGGGTCATAGTCTTGTCATGTACATTTTAAAATGTGACCCTTTCCTAATTTTCCCAGTCTATTAAATCAATTACACAAACAAGGTAAATTGTTGAAGACAATTGACCCACTTGCAGGTCACTGTCTCCTGAGGCTAAATTTTGAGGGCACTTGCAACATTTGTAGAGATTATAAACACTATTTTTTAATTAGTGTCAAAATTCAGTTTCTGGTTCTATGAATGACATTTATTCAATGAGAGTAATTTTGACCCTGTCCAGCTAGAGGCTACAAATGCTATTCTCTAATTAGTGCCATTCTTATTGTTGGTGGTCAGCAGCAGCCAAGTTCATTTCTCAATGAGGGCAATTCCTACAGTTGACACAGAGTCTATTATATTAATTTCTTAAATGCCTAATTTTACACTTTCTGGTCTGAAACTGCTTAGCTGTTTCTTAATAAAGCTCATTCCCAACCTTTCTTATCATAGCCTCTGAAGCCTATTTCTCACGAAGTGCAATTCATACTATTATTGTTCATAGTCAACCGAGACCAAAGATGGTCATCCTTACACTTTCTGCACAAAGACTACAGTGGCTGTTTACAATGAGGGCTGTTTGTACCCATGTGTTCAGGGAGTACTAAAGTATTTACTCTAGGAGGGCTACTACTCCACTTAATGGTCACGCTGTTACCTTTGTTCCTCATTATGTCTCATTGCTACTCTTGCTTATACTTGGTCTTTTATCAGTGCCCAGAGATTTGCATATATCAGTAATATTTACTGAATGCTTATGTCATAGACTATAATTTACCTAAATATGAATATATCAATAATTAAAAAGTTTGTGAAGTCAGTTGTATCCCTTTCCTCAATTTCCACACTCATCTTAATTTTTAAACATCTGCTAATTAGGTCATCCATGTCCTCCCTTTTTATGCAGTTCATAAAACAAAATTTTATTTTTTTGTTTTGTTGATTTAGTGTGGCATTCAGTTTTCTGAATCAGCTTTTCAAAATATGTGACATATAATGAAAAAGGGCATGAGAAGGGGAAGAGAGATACCAAGCGGAAAGATCATGAGTTCAACTGAAAAGGGAAAGTACAATTGGGAATGGAGTCTTTATGATTCTTGATCCATTGTGAAAGTGTTGTCGATGTGGTCCTCATCTTGAGGTCGCCTAGAAATGTTAAATAATAGTGGAATATAGGTGACAAGGTTCAGTACATGATTTTTTCAAGAGAAGAAATGAAATAATATAAGAGTTTTACAGCAAAGATGCATAAAATTATGATGACAAAACCTCATACAACAGGAGGCCATTTGAGGCTAGCCATGTACAAGTTACATTTGCATATCTTCAAGGATTTGCCAAGTTGTGATTATTATGGTACTCAGGATAGAATTGTAAAGTTTTGTGCATACTTTAAGGGTTAAAGAAGAAAGCACCAAGAAGGTTACAAGTACCTGGGAGCCACCCATAGAAATGCTGAATTTCATTGACAAATAGTTATTTTTCAATGGAAAGAAGGCCATTGGCCAAAAAAAAAAAAATCATAGAAATGTAACAACAGTGTTCCAAAAAGCATTCACTTACCAAAACTTATGAAAATATTGTAAAGTGCATTCACTTACCAAGTCCCTTAACTTGTTTTTAAAGTAACATACACCTGACATCTATCTTGGGTCAATTTTATTATTGTTTACATGATCTACACTGTATTCTCTCATAGCATTTTCCATTTGCAAGTACTAATAATTTCTTGTGAATTATTGAGTTAATATTATCAACTCCAACTTTTATGTATTGAGCTTTTAAATTAATTTTATGTACTCACTAAATGGTGGTCTTCATGGAGGACAGGTGTCTGAGAAATACAATGAAGTGGAGAAAATAAAGTTAATTGTGTTTACTTAATACTCTTAAGGAATTAGGCTATTGCATTTTGGGCTTCATTGGGAATAGCAAACCATAAAGAATTGCTCCAAAACATGGTTATTTTTAACAAAGAAAACATGACAGTGGCTTTACCTGTCTTGGTGACATCTAGAGTATTTTGATTGGGAATGCCATGATTCTTTTTCAGCTTGTTATATTCTGCCATCATTTCTTCACTGAGCTCAACACATGTTGCTGTAGTTTATGGAAGAAAAGTCAGTAGAGATGTCCCTTAGAACCTTTCAAAATGAAAGGGATGTTTTCAAATTATATATGAATATATAATAATATAATAATAACAAGAATATATGGTGATGAGCATTGTTTTCCTCTGTTACCACCCAGTATGCACAACTAACCTCCCTCCAGAAGGCCACATAGAAAGGGCATCCAGAAGTTGGGGATAATATCTGTAGGAGCTCCAGTAGGGAACACAGAATCATTTTTCTAGTAGTGAAAAAAGATGCATACAGGAAAGGCCATTTGTTGTCTTATCAATGCATGTACAAAAGAGGCAAATTTGATAAAATACACTCACTGTTTGCTTGTGAGTGGATGTGAGTTTCAAATTCTGCAAATTCCTAGCTTCTCATTAGCACTCAACAAAAAGTTTGGAATTCAAAATTTAAAATAATGTTGAAACGATCTTTACTATTCAGTAAATATATTTTCTTTGCCGTATCTTAAATTACCACAAAAAGAATAAAATATTATGAGAAACTGTATAAGCCTTATACATGAGAGGCCCATCTAATATCAGGAGGCTGACAATCAACCTGTTTGATATGTCTTGTAGGGAGAGTGACAGCTTAAATTACTTTTTGCATTTTAAGTGATCAAATAAAAATTTTCACGGTGCCCCCCAGCTCATGAAGTTTGTCTCATATAGTAGTGACTTTTTCAGACATAATGGGTGTGGTTGACATGGTAGACTTTCCTAGCCCCAGAGAGGATGGATACATATGTATGTATATAAGTATTTGTACTTAGGTATACTTAGGAAAATATAGAAATGCAGGTCCTTCAACCAATGATTGTGCTGTCTGTAAATACATGAATGAATTCGTTTCTGCACCAGTTATATTCAGAAAAAAATGTGCATGAACACACTGATCTTGGGGCAAAGAAAACATTTTTTTTCATTTACAAAATATTCAGTACTTACACACTGCCGCAATCAAAACAATATTATCATTGTGTTGCCCCGAATATCTGATTTCCAAGAATATTGTGGTCTCAGATACATATTCCAATGAGAAAAGATTTACATATGTGCCTGAGAAAAAAACAATATTTTTGTCTGGGTTAGGTAAAAATATGGGTCGTAGCACTTAGTTTGTCCTATTGTATAATTAGCATGCTCTTGCTTCAATCATAGGTTCTGAGTGTCCTTTACCTTGCCTCACTCTAATGCTCTCTAGTTGTCCTTGCTGAATGAAAAGGTGTCCCCTTACCAATAACAGAAAATAGAAAAATTATCTTTGTTTGCCAGTTATTTAACATGATCTGAACATAGGTTGATTTGGGGATATAACATAACTTCTACCAGAGTTTCTATGTATGCACAACCATGCTAGTATATTATACCAGCTCAGGAAAGATGTATTTTCCTAGATTGCCTTGCTAATTTTCAATCATACTTTATATATTCTAAGCAAATAAGCTCATACTTACCTCTCTCACATTAAAATAATAGTTTTTTTTGTGTGGAACATTGCTTTTTATACCAGTTGCTGATAGACATGGCAGCTAGTATTGAGGTTTTGGAAAACAATGTGTTCCTTGCATGGAAAATGTGTTGGTGGGTGAGGTGGTCTGGACTGATTAGGCCAGATCCTGGTATCTGGTCCCCTCCCACCTCCCTGGTCTGTGTTGCCTGCACTTGTCTGTGTCCTGGGGTGCACAGCACAGATAGGCCAGTTTCATTTTCCCTTGTTCCTCTCCTATTCCTGTGGCCCCTGTGTGAGATGTGGAGTCAGGCCTTTTGCTCTGGTGTCTTGACTCACCCCTTGGTACCCACATCCCTGTTCACCTGAGTCAGAGGGTAAATGGGACAAAAGACAAAAACTTGCAATGCAAAAAGTCAATGAAAGTCAGAAAAGTGAGAGATCACCAAGAATCCCTAGTCCTACTACAGAAGCATGCAATGAAATCATAGAGAAGTCATCAGAAATTTATTCTCAAAATAAAACACAACAACCAATGAGACCCTGATTAAAAAAAAAAATCACTGAACTTGATGCAAACTACCAAAGAACCAACAATTGTATCAACGAAAGTGAACAGAATTGTCACCTAGTGTTTAGTCTTTGGCAGTATGCTTCACTTGATTGAAGAAAACATTAGAAACCACAAAACAAATATGAATAATTAGAAGGTAAGTCAAGAATTGGAAGATCTCAACAACCAGTTTATTAAGCTTAATGAGGTCTAAATGAAATGCAAGAATGAATTACTGGAAGCATCAAGAAAATCAGATTATGAATTGAAATCACTTCTCAAAAAAGAGAAGAAAGCAGGGCATGGTGCTGCATGCCTTGGATAACTCTGGAGGCGGAAGTAGGAGGATCCCCAAGAGTTCAAGGCCACCCTGAGACTACATCATGAAATTCCAAGTCAGCCTGAGCTATAGCAACACCATGCCTTAAAAAAAGGAAAAAATGCAAAAGAGAGATGAACATAATAAAAACAACACAACACAAAACAAACATTCAAATAGCTTTTATTAACACCTCTCTAGAACCACTCACCAACACAGTTACCCATGTGGAAGACAGAAGTTTTGACTTGGAAAATACGATAGAAGAAACTGATAGGGAGGCCAAAAAATCTTTGCTAACTTCAAACACCAACTGAACAGAAAATGAGTGAACTGTGAGACATCCTCAAACAACCAAACATCCATAAAATAGGCATACCAGAAGGTGAGAAAATCCAGACTAGAGGCACAGAAAATATACCCAACAAAATTTCCGATGAAAAATTTCTGAATCTTACAAAACAGGGACCCATCCAGGCACAATAAGCCCACAGAACACCAAGAGGGAAGGACCAAGGACAAAGTCTCTAAGTTGCATGATCATTAAAACTTAACAATGAAAACAAAGACAGTGTTAAAAGCAACGAGAGAAAAGCAATTTATGACATACAAATGCAACGCCAGTAGAATGACATCAGATTTATGAATGGAAACCCTGAAAGGTAGAAGGGCCTGGAATGAAACACTTAAAAGTCTGAAAAACTATGGCTTCAAAACCAAGATACCCTACCCAGCAAAAGTATCCCTCATAATACATGGTGAAAGAAAAAACCTTCCACAAAAAAGTCAACTCTATGATTATGTGAACACAAAGCCAAACCTACAGAGAATACATGAGGGAATATTCCACACATGACAATCAGAGCCAGCAAAAGGAAGATCACAATAACCAAAATAAACCATCCTCAAAACAATACATAACATAAGTAAGCACCCAGCCCTATGAAACACCTCATCATGGCAGGGATTAATTCAAATCTCAAAGCAATAACTTTAAATATTAGTGGTCTTAACTCACCCATCAAAAGACACAGCTTATCAGGATGGATACAAAAAAAACTGAACCTTTCTATGTTCTGTCTTTAAGAAAACCACCTCACCACTAAAGATAGACACAACCTCAGGGTGAAAGTTTGAATATACCAACTACATGAATAAGTAAAAAAGAAGCAGGTGTTGCTATATTAATATCTGAAAAACAAACTTCAAAACAAGAGTAATCCAAAAGGACAAAGAAGGCCAGTTGTTAATCGTCAAGAGAATGATCCAACATGAGCACATCAATATCTATCTATCTATCTATCTATCTATCTATCTATCTATCTATCTATCCATCCATCCAATTATCTATCAAAAAATGCCTAACCAGGTGAACCACCATTTATAAAACAAAATCTACTTGACAAGAAAAGAGAAATAAACACAAACACCATCATAATCAGAGACTTCAATACTCCACTATCACCAATAGATCATCCAAGCAGAATATCAGCAGTGAAATAAATATAGCTCAACACCATCATAGATCAACTAGACCTAACAGACATGGACAGAACTTTCCACCCCAATCCTACAGAATATACATTCTTCTCAACAGCCCATGGAACCTTCTAAAAATTGACTATATTTTAGGCCATAAAGCATTCTCTCATAAAGTCAGGAAAATTGAAGTAACTTCCTGCATCGTGACAGATCACAATGCGTTGAAGCTAGGAATCAACAGCAAGAGACACGTGAAGAATTCCACCAAGTCCTGGAGACAAAACAATACACTTTTAAACAATGAATGGATCATGGAAGAAATCAAAATAGAAATTGTAAAATTGCTAGATTTGAATAACTTAATAATGCATCAAAAGCATTATCAACTTTGATCAAGTAGGCTCCATGCCAGGGATGTAGGATAGTTGAATATACAGAGATCGGTCAACATAATAATATGCCACATAAATAAACTGAACCATAAAAATCACATGATCATCTTGATTGATGCAGAGAAGGCATTTGTCAAAATACAATACCACATCTTGATCACAACACTGGAAAGAATAGGCATGGAGGGCTTATATCTCAATACAATAAAGGCTATATAAAAAGCTCCTAAAGCTCAAACAATACTTAATGGGGAAAAACTCAAGGAGTTCCCAGTGAGATCAGGAAGAACATAGGGGTGCCCACTCTCACCCAAGCCCTTCAACGTGGTACTGGAATTATTTGCCCTAGCAATAAGACAGGACAAGGAAATAAAAGGGATTCAAATTGGAAAGGAAGAAGTCAAGTTAGCCCTATTTGTAGATGACATAATTCTTTATATAAGTGACCAAAAAGTCTCCATCCCCAAACATCTAAAGTTGATAAGTTCCTACAGGTAAGTGGCACAAAACAAAAGTAATGTTTAAAAATCAGTAGTATTTCTGTATGAAAAGGACTAATATTTGAAGAAATAAATCAGTGATGCTGTCCCATTTTCAATAGCAAAAAAAAACTTGGAATAACACTAACAAAGGATGTGAAAGACACATATAATGAAAACATAAACACACTCAAGAAAGAAATAGAGCAGGGCTTGATAAGATGGGTAGGTAGCATTAATATTGTGAAAATGGCAATTCTACCCAATCCAATATAGAGAGTTAATGCAATACCAATAAAATACTAGCATCATTCTTGACAGAGACTGAGAAATGATATCAAAATTCATATGGAATGACAAAATGCCTCAGATATCCAAACATATCTTCAGCAAAAGAAGCACCTCTGGTGGTACCACCATACATGATCTAAAGCTATATTACAAAGCCATAGTGACAAAAACATCATGGTACTGGATTAAACAGAAACATAGGCCAAGGGAACAAATTTGAAGACTCAAACTTTAGTTGCATGCAAGTATAGCTGCCTGATCATTGACAAAGGTACACATAATGTAGACTGAAGAAAAGACAGCATCTTCAAGAAATGGTGTTGGACAAATCGGATAACCATATGTAGAAAAATGAAATTAGGCCCGCTAATTTCGCCATGCATAAAAATCAAGTCCAAATGGATTAGAGACCTCAATATAAGTCATGAAATTTTTCAATTGCTCAAAGAAATAATAGGAAGCACTCTGCACAATATAGGACTGGGAAAGACTTCCTGAACAAAATTCCAGTAGCCAAAGAAATTAAACATGCAGTCAGTCAGTGGGATCTCATGAGGCTGCAAAGCTTTTGCACAGACGAACATACTATAACCAAAGTGAATAGATTACCCACTAAATTGGAGAAAGTCTTTGCCAGCTATACCACTGACAGAAGCCCAATATCTAGAATATTAAAGAACTCAAAATCTAAACAATAAAACAATCACACTACCCACTGAAAAAGTGGAGCAGAGAACTAAATAGGGAATTCTCAGAGGAAGAATTACAAAGGGCTAACACACACTTAGTAAAAATTTCAACATCCCTAACCATTAGAGAAATGTAAATTAAAACTACTATGAGATTGCACCTTACACTAGTAAGGATAGCAAACATTAAAAAATCAAATGAAAACAAATGTTGACAAGGCTGTAGAAAAACAGTAACACTAATTCACTGTGGGTGGGAATGACAGCTGGTTAACAGTTGTGGAAATCAATTTGGAGATTGCTGAAAAGGATGGCTATAGAGTTACAAGCAGAAGCTGTTATTCCCTTACTGGGCATTTACCATAAAAGTTCCTCATCTCAGTTGAGAAATAATTGCTCAACCACACTTACAGCTACTAATTCCTAATAGCTAAAACCTGGACTCAACTCAGATGTCCATCATTGGACGAATAGATAAGCAAGATGTGGTATATCTACACAATGGAATTCTACTCAGCATTAAGAAAAAATAACAAACTGAAATTTGTAGAAAAATGCTCTAACATAGAACAGATCATACTCAGTGAATTCACACAATCACAGAAAGACAACAACCACATACTCTCACTCATCTGCATTTCCTAATTTGGATCAGCCCGAGTTGCTGACATAACTGAATAGCATCTTGAGGCTTGGACAATAGGGAGTATTGGGCTTGGGTAAAGGGAAAAGGTGGGGTGGGCACAAAACTGGACCCAAAATGAACTGGTACCAAAATATCCTATATCCTGAAAGTCCAACTCAAAGGTGGAAACCTCAATAGGACCTTAGAGGATGCACCTGAATACAAGGACAGGGAGAGAGTGAGATGAAACCTAACATCAAATTTCTCATGTTTTGAGCTGGAGAGATGGCTTAATGGTTAAGCACTTGCCTGTGAAGCCCAAGAACCCTAGTTCGAGGCTTGCTTCCCCAGGACCCACGTTAACCAGATGCACAAGGTGGCGCATGCTTCTGGAGTACATTTGCAGTGGCTGGAAGCCCTGGAACATCCATTCTCTCTCTGTCTCTCTGCTTCTTTCTCTGTCTGTTGCTCTCAAATAAATAAAAATAAAAAATTCTCGTGTTTCTGGTTCATTTCTGGCTTTTTGTTTTTTCTTGCCTTGGTGCTGGCCCTGATCCATGGTGGGTTCTATATCCACAAGGAGCTGATCACCAGAGAGACCTACTAGGTCTCACAATACAAACAATACAGATTTCTGTGAGAGGACTTGATTACCAATCAGTGGTTAATTGTAAGACCCTGGCTGTGGAAGACACCAAATGCTGTTGACATGGACCATGGTTGGAATCAGGAGGAGAACCAGTCCCCAGACAATTAGCCCATCTAGTGCTGGAAGGCGCTACATGAGCCACCAGGGGTGAAGTGGCCAACATCTGTCTAAGTAACTCACAGTCTAAGCAATTCAGAAATAAACAACTTGACATGATGCTCAGACAAGTGCAATAGTGGCACACAGCTATGTTGGGTAACCAATTAAATAAACAAAATAAATAGAATAATAGTTAATGTGTTTATAACTTTGCTTTTGTATACCAGTTGTTTACAATCATAGCAGATAGTATTGACCTTTTGGAAAATAGTACACACATTTTTCTAATAATTGCAAGGTAGTTATAGTATGTACTACTGCATCAGTGTTACAAATCATAATGTAGACACAGATGTTCATTTCATACAGATAAAACATGTTATACATATGTCATATATGTATATCATATAATCTGCAGTTATATAAAAATATGATTTACACAATAACATTATCTATATCATTATGTGTAACATGTATAAGATTTAAGATGTACATTTCTCCAATATTTGGAGGTTAATCATACTAAGGACTTACTGCCTCAGCAAATGGGGCTTCCATTTCTACATAGACAAAAATGCCAAGCATCACAGTGTTAAGACATTTTGTTCATTTGTCAAAACCCTGATGTTAGGAATGCAGGAAGTATTAATTTTAATTTTAAATTATGCCTTTAAATTTATACAGTGTGTATGTACCACTCTTAGTTTTTACGGAAAAATAATCAATGTCTATCTTTATGTTATATATTGTAATGTATTTTAGATGTGGGACTTATACTATACATTGGATGAACTTCCATTTAAATCAGTTGCATCAATTCGAAGAAACTGCAATCACTACTGTGAAGCTAACTTCCTGTGAGAACGTGATTCACAAAAGTTGACAAACTCTAAAAGCTGAGATCATTTCTAAGGGTGTCCGGTATGTCTGCGAACATCATACTATGAACAGGGTTGGTTTTCTTCTTCTTCTTCTTTATTTTTTTCTATGAAAAGGACAGTCCTCCCAAAACAATTCAGACATCATCAGTATGTTGTAAATCATCAAAGGTCCGGATTCAAAATTTCTACCTATCACAGACTAAACCTTCTATAAAAGGGATAAAAATGATCTTTTGTTTGTTTAACCTTGAGAGTTTAGTAACACATCTGGTTTTTTTTTTCCTCCACAATTGCTGAGACGTACACTCACTATACTTTTTAAGTTGCCACTAATCAAGAAACATCAAAACAAATTTAGAAAAAAATGCATGGTATATATAAATGAAGCTGTATAAATTTCCAATATAAGATGACTCTCTCCCACAATTTTACATGATTTCCCTTCTATCAATAATTGCAAAAGCCCAAGCCAAAAACAATTCTATAATGTCTTCCTTAAATATTCAGTTAAATGAATACATTCTGAGCTTAGAGAATTTCACAATATGCATTTGTAGTAAGGATCAATCTTTTGTAGAATTTAGATAGCTGTTCTTGTGAAGCCCTGCATTCAATTCATTCTTACAATGTGCATGTTTGAAGCATCCATACTCATAATCATGTGGTGCATAGTTGGTATACTATTTTTGGATTATTGCAGGATGTGAGATGTGGTGCTACACTAAGATGCTTGCGTCAATAGCAGGTAGTCATGATAATTATACCCACTTACATCTTTATTATAAAATTGTTGGATCCAGACTCTTGGATAGGCATCATATGAATTATCAAGGAGCCAAAAACCCTTTGGGTTGTTAATTTTCTTTTCAAGTGGTTTAATGCCTTGTGGTCCGTTCCCTGAAAGAAGGTCAAAAGTTATCCTCTCAAGCACACTCATCTGTCAGATACTGAAAAAAGTGAAAGGATAGCACATAATACCATCTTGAAGGAAAATACCCTGTGAAGGTTTTTTCAAGCAATACTAAGAAAAGAAAGACTTACATATATCGGCAAAAGTCGGAGGTTTGTAATTGCTGCCTGAAGTCTGTAGAGTCGACATGCTCCATTTTCCCTAAATAAGGTTAGAAGACATCCAGCACATATCAACTAATATTCCACATCACTTTTACTTGAGGAAGTAGAAGGATCACATTACAGTTGACAGTCTAAAAGGAAACTGTGTTTTCACAGCTTTACTATTTTCTCACATCAACTTCCTCTGACAATTGTCCCACAATTCTGTGTGACTTCCTGTGCCACCTGGTGTTTGCAGCTCCTTCCCATTCTCCTTTACAGTTCAACACTCAACAACCATCCTCTTTATCTTTACACAAGGGGGCAAGTCAAACACACTTTATCTGAATGCATACACTTTGAAAACATCTGAAATACAGTAATTGAATTGAGTTCTCATTTTTATATCTGCGTTCTGGTTTTCCTCTTCCTGTTGCTTATTCACTTATTGAATACATAAGTTTATTCAGTATGCATTCCTGTGTGTATGCATGTGTGCATATAAAGCTTGAACATGTGTGTGTGTGTGTGTTTTTTAATTTAATTTATTAGTTTTCATTTCAGTGAATACAGGAAGTTTGGTACCATTATTTAGGCTCATCTGTGATCTACTCCCACCCACTAGACCCTCCTTGTTAATGAAAATGGGTCGTGCATTGTATGTGTGTGTTTTAATCAGTGATACATGGCCACACAAGACCTATCACTGAGCTGAAATTCCATTGATTAGTGCGGCTTTGTAAAGCAAAATACCTTGCTCATATTCTCTTCTCTGCTTCCCCAGCACTGGGGTGGCAGATGTATGCCAGCATGTCTCAATTCTTATATTAATGATAGGACTGAGTCAAATGTTCCAAGACAGCTCAGAACATATTTTCAACATAAATATGTCTCTTGAGAGTAGTTTGGGGAAAGGTATTATTTTGAGTTGATGTCACCTGGGTCCAGTGAGAACACAGTTGTAGCTGAAGCTATCATTGAAGTCATTATGTAGCTTAGGTTATCCCTGAACCTCTACTTGTCCCAAATGCTAGTACATATTAGTTTTGATTTCTGGCAACGGTTAGCATATTAAGGTTGTGCCACATTATTAGGTTCAAGTGATGTTCTGAATTTTAAAATTATTCTATTTTTATTTATTTATTTGACAGAGAAGGAGAGAAAAAATGGGCTCATGAGGGCCTACCAACATTGAAGACAAACCATAGATTCATGTGCCCCCTTGTTCATCTGGCTAAAGTGGGTCCTGGGGAATCAAACCTGGTTCCTTTGGCTTTGCCGTGAATGTCTTAACCACTAAGCAATCCATCCTGCCCGGATGTTCTGCTTGTTTGCTGTAAATATGCATATGGCTGCCAATGTTTTTGTTATTACCACTTTTATGCAAAGAATTCATTATTCTCTTTCCACTAAGAAGAAATATCAGTGTGAGGTGCCCACCCACAAAATCTGAGGCCATTCTGAATTATAATTTTAATTTTGTGTGCTTGTAAAGTGTCAGTAATTCATCCCAAAATTTTATTATATTGCCTCTCTTATACTAAGAATGCTCCATATATTTACCCAGGTCGAGGAGTGGTGACTTGCAGATGAGGATGTCCTCCACCATGATGAGGAGCAGATTCTCCTCTGTTCTTCATGCCAATGAAGTGCATGGTCATTTGCCAGGCTGGATCTGGTATATATTTTTACACTAGCTGTTCTAGAACTCAGTATGTAAAATTCTTGTATCCAAAGTGGTGGAGATATTCCTGTATCAATCACTGACATCCTGGAATATGACTGTGTTTCACCATGCCTTCCTACTCTTACAACTTTATGGAATCTTCACTAAACATTACTTGTATTAATAAGGCAAGTGCCTCTTGCTATGGGAGCACACTGCCACACTGCTTGCTATAGTCCTTGCACTTGGGATGGGAATAAAGGAGGCTCAGGATTTCGAGGTAATCCTCAGCTAAAGATGAGGCCAGCTTGAGGCACATGAGACCCTACATCCATAAAGCAAAGGAATAAAAACCAATTATAGTCCTTGGGTTTGGTGGACTTTCTCCAAATTGTAGGTTTGCACAGAATGAACTTTTCTTGCCATCAGTAAGTAGTGACTGAAATGAATGGAATTCAGCATGATTTTCCACCTTGAGCATCTTCAAGGTATTACACAATGTCTTCTGGCTGGTATGGAATTGTACCACAACTTCTAAACTTCAGGTTCTGTGAACTACCAACAGAAACTCAAATTCTCATGCAACATGAGATATTTCAATGTAAATATGATACAACAAGTTAGGTTAGCATTCAAATAGGTCAGTTTTAGTAGTTGAACTTACTTGACTTACCTCATATAAAATGCCATAGACATTTTCTTATAACCATCATAAAATGAAATATTTTGAAAGTAAAGCCTGAACAGCCCATTTTCATTTATTGCTGACAGTTGATTGGGGGCCAGGTAGAGGGTTTGAAAATCTCCTGAAAACTGAAACAAGAATGTTCACTTGGGGGGCTGGAGAGATGGCTTAGAGGTTAAGCGCTTGCCTGTGAAGCCTAAGGAGCCCGGTTTGAGGCTCAGTTCCCCAGGGCCCCCATTAGCCAGATGCACAAGGGGGCGCACGTGTCTGGAGTTTGTTTGCAGAGGCTGGAAGCCCTGGTGCGCCCATTCTCTCTCTCTCTCCCTCTATCTGTCTTTCTATCCATGTCTGTCCCTCTCAAATAAATAAATAAATAAATAAATAAATAAATAAATAAATAAATAAAAAGAATATTCACTTGGTATGCACAGCCAGGTTTCCTGTTTTGTTCTGCAAATTGTACTGTCACTAGTGAATCATATTTTCCTCACAGAAAAACTGTAAAGCACCTGATCTGTTTGAGAGGTGTCATTGATAATTCTTATGGATTACAGCCATTATGCAAATTTAGAAAATGGTTCAATCCAATGAACACCAGATAGTACTATCAACACGAACATAGATTCAATTTTGTCAAGCAGCTATGTGAAATCTTAGCAACATCCTTATAGTTATGTTTTTAAAAACAAGTTCTAATATGATCTCTCACACCCCAAGTACATGTACTCATTAACACCTTTAACTTTGTTTTATGACACACAAAGTAGAAGTGAGAAAAGTTAATTCAGTGTAGAGACTTTATTTTCTCGTCTTATTCTTTGAATAGCCCCACACACAGTTGTAACTACAAAGAGATGTCATGGGATTCTGTACCTAAAAAAAAATAAATAAATAAGGTAAAAATAGTAAATATCATCAAAACATGGCTGAAAGCAAATCTCATTTTGATGGCAGATATATTGTGCCTGACTTTTCTAGAAGGACTATCAAGAGAATGACCCAGATGTGGAAGAAAAATATGGAATTTAAATTGAAGCTGACTTTATGAATTATTAAAATGAATTAAGCATTATGACTGATATAGCCTATCTAGTTTCCACAGGAGAATAACTACAAAACACAACGGACACATGTGGTCCAAACCCAACTTTCATGCATGTCTATTATTCCGTCAGACGGGGTTAGATGATGTATTTTTTTTGGAATTCCATTCAGAATTCTGTAAAGATGGAAGAGCCATTTCACTTGATATGTTCCTCTATATGTAAGAAACACTGTGCCTTAGTATGCAGGGTGGCACACCCCATTTGATGCCAGAATTCTGAAGGCAGAGATAGAAAAGATCTCCCTGAGTTCAAGGTAAGCCTAAGAGTACATATGAACTCCAGGTCAGCCTGGGCTACACTGAGACCCTACCAAAGAACAGCAAAAGCAAAAAGCAAATACAGTGCCTTATATGTACACTGATATTGTGATATTTTCAGTATGAAATTACAACATTTAAAACACTCTTATTCATATTAAATAGTAATAGAAAATGTGCAAGTATGTTTCATACAAAAATATACTGCTCACCATCCTCACAGCAAGGAAAATATAAACTAGTAAATACTAAAAGTACTGAGACAGGATGGCTTAATAAAGGTGAGTCAAGTGAAACAATGACCTTATCTAATGACACTGAGGCCCATGTAGAAGAGTAGCCCACCCAGAGCCATCATCAGCTCTACTCCTATAGCTCATGTTAGACATGGTATCTTCAAAGGTTGCTTTTCAGCACAAACCAGGCAGCTGAGAGCTGCAGCCAGCAGTAGAATGTTCATTGTCTTGGTGCCTGTCTCCACTCTTCTGAGGAAGCACAGTGCAGCTCTCTTTATGTAGCAAATATGGGTAGGAGGATGCAGTTAAAGCCCATTTGTGAAAGATGTGGAACAATCCAATTGGTCATGGTGTGCTTCATGTTCTGTCAATACTTCCTTTTTTGGAAGATGGTGTTGGGGGCTGCTTCAACTAGCTTTAATTCCCAAATTATTTTAGTGTGAAGAAGGGGATGTGAGGACATGAAAGCTTAATTTTATCTGCATTAAAAAACACACCTGAATTGTCAAGGACCATAATACTTCCTCACTCATGTGTTCTGAGTTCCACAATGGACAATGGAGTAGGTGTCCACTGCAATTTCTGTGTCATTTAATTACCTGAGTCTTGTCAAAGTGACTTCCCTAATCCATGGCATTGCTTAGACAAGATGAGTCTCATTGATATGCCTATGAGATATTACTAAATTTGACATGGTCTAGGGAACACGGACAAACTCTGGTACATACATCTCTTTTATGTTACAGGGAAACCAAGACCTGGGGTCAATTCTGGGAGCTGAGGAGCTGGTTATAAATTGACTATAGCAATGATATCAATGTCTGAAGTTGGTGTTGAGGTGTGGAAAAGCTGCGACTTGTGAGGTTGATGTTGAAAAGAATGCTGGGAACTGCAGTTAGTACTAGAGTATGATAACACAGTGCACAGATGGATGAAAGATAAGTACTTCACTCTAGGGTCACAGGGGCCCCAGAGGCTTAGAGAAATTGGTTGTTGGGGGGTTCAAAGAGCAAAGGGATGATTGTGGAGGTTAGGGGCATTGCATTATTGCGAAATTATAACAGTGTGGTGGCAGGTGTATGTGTGGAATATTAAGGGTGGGATGAAAAGCAGTGGTCCTAATGTGTGTTTGAATGAAGCTTATTGTACTGAAGGATGATACCAAGGATCATAGGGCAGAGCCAGGTATTTCATAGCTATCTGAATGCTGTTACTGGGCTGAGTGGTTCCAGGCTGGGACATGACCTCAATTAGGATTAGCCTTGGATTACATCATATTTGTATCATATTCCAGATGGGTACTGGATGGTGTTGGACTTCTGTTGGTCATAGCAGTTGCTAGGTGACTGATAAGGGAAAATATTAGTTGCTGAAATACTCATAGGGTTGTGATTGATTTATGTGTGAACGTGTGACACTGGCAATTGTATGCAGCTGCATTGGGCATTGGGATGTAATTAGAGTCCTGAAGTGTTCATGAGCTAAAAGTGGCAATGTGGCCATATATTTTAATGTCTGAGTCTGGTACTGGGTTTCTGAAGTGATGCCAATGGAAGAGAGAACTGGGAGGGTAGCTATCATCACACCGGTGCTTGGGAAAGATTACATGGCCTGGAATAAATATTAAATTGTGAATGTGAACTGTGGTTGGGGGAATGTTACTGGAATTTTAGAAAGAACAAGGTTGGTGGAAGTACTCAGAAGTCTGTGGGGTGCTGTGGTTCCATGGGGATTAACACTGGGGCTGCTTGAGACTTAAGCACAGGTTATATGGGAAGATGAGCTTACCATGGCACTAGTGGCTGTGCATGGATGAGGTAGATAATATGATCTCAGTGCCCAGGGCCCTCTCAATATATACAACTGGGTGAAGGTCCTGGACTGTAACATGAAATAGAAGACTATGTGTTACTCCATAGTGAGGGGCTTGGGATATATGAGGGATCCTACTAGGTACTGGTACTTTTCAAAGACCTGGTATCAAACAAATGAAGAAGAAAAAAAAAATGATCATAGCCTATACCTCTAAATCCTAGATACTTAGGTCCCATATAGAAGACAAAATACATCCAATTCTTGAATGCCCCCCAATAACCTCACACTATTGTACTCACTTTTGCATGTGCTAATAAAATGTTGGGATCTTCTGCCTGTCATCTAGTACCAACCCAGATCCTAGTTCGCCCCTATACCTCTCATGGTTTATTTTAAATCCAGTATTACAAAAAACAGGTAGAGGACAAATTCATTTTCTGTTTGCTTTACAGTGAGACACACTATCAACTCTGGTCACAGCAATATGAGTAAAATTGAAATTTTTAATGTTAATAGCATAGTTCAGGTTCAGAGACCATCTAGAGGACTTTTCCAGTTCTATCCATAGCAGAAGTGTAAGAAAACCCGTTCTCTTTAGCATACAAAGTTGAATCCACTGTGTGAACATAAACTGATTTGATCTGTTTCTTCGTTATTTCTCACTTCAGGTGATTGGGTGTTCTATGGCCATTCATAGAAATACTTGAATAGACATAGTCAAGTTCACAAATGTTTTCTTATTCCAACCTTGATGTCTTCATAGCATTTTCTGTCCTTTGCAAAATCATCAGTGTACTGCCATGGCATTTCTTTCTTTGCTGGTGTGGAATAATCTCATAGGTGACCTTGACTATTTGTTTATGGTTTCTCAGTACATCTTTGTTTTAAGTTACTGTTGAACTCCTTCCATTCATTAATGAAATTATAGTAAGTGAAACTTAAATGAAATGCAAACTAGTTTGTGCACATGATACAGCATGGTACTTATGAAATGTGCCAAGGACAGCAGCCCTTCCAATGAGGACCTGTGGGACACAGTAGGCCATAGCTCAACGACTATTTCATGTCAAGAACTCCGTGTTTCCAAAGTGACCTTCCAATTTTGAGACTGTATACATATTTTTAATATCTTTTTCATAATTTTAAAAGGCACTTTCAAAAATTTTACCATTTGCAATAATGTAACTATTGCTGAAATTTATATTATGTATGACTCTACATTTGCATTTCCCCTTTAGAATATTAAAAAATAGATATATAAATGTACTTACAGAGAGAGAATGAGAGAGAGAGGAAGTGTGTGCACCATGGCCTCTAGAAGCTGCAAATAAGCTGAAGGTGCCTACACCATTTTCTGCATCTGGTTTTCTGTGGTTTCTGGAGAATCAACTGTAGGTGATAGGCTTTGCAGGTAAACACCATAACCACTGAGTCATCTTTCCTGCCCATTTTTGACATAAAAATTATTTATTTGACAGCTGGAGAGAGGTAAAAAAAAAAAAAGAGAGAGAATGGACCCACAAGGGCCTCCTGCCAGTGCAAACTAACTCTAGATTCATGTGCCAATTTGTGCATTTGGCTTTATGTGAGATCTATAGAATCCAAACGGGGTCATTACTCTTTTCAGGCAAGTATCCTTTATATTCTGTAGAATATACTTGATATTAATAATACCAAACCAATTATTCATATACATCTCAAGGTAATCTCTTAGTATTTCACAAAAATGTGAAAAAAGAAAATATGGATACCTATATTCTAATCAAGAATATTTACCTAGACATGAAATCTGGGTATAATTTTTTATGTATTTACATACATTATGTGAATGCATTGTAACTCACACCATCAGACATGTTAAGAATCCTTTTTATTATTTCTAAATATATGCCTACCATGTTTATAGTCACTGATATTTGATTTATGTTCCTAAATCTCACTTATAAATTGACATCACCAGTCTGTGTCTTTGTGAAATCACTCATAGGGATTGTCTTGAAAGAGTTGACTAAATGTAAAGCCAGGTAACTGTGAACGTTTCTGTGAGAATTGAAGAAATTTGTACAAGAATAGTGATGGGACTCTGACTCCAACAATAAATTTAAGAATCAAATGGAACATGAGATTTCACAAAGATAATGAGATAAAACCTGAAACTGGATACAGATGCCAGCAGCAGGATCATCTTCTTGACTTTGTGCATCTCCAAATTGTATCCCCTTTATTTTTTTCTCTTGTCTTATTGCTTGAGCTAGGACTTCCAGTATCGTATTGACGAGCAGAGGTGAGAGTGAAATCCTGTCTCTTGTTCCTGATCTCAATGGGAATTCCTCCAGTCTCTCTCCATTAAGTATTATTTGGACGTTAGGAGATATAACCAGACCATAGTGATTTTCTCCAACGTTTTGAACATGAAGTCATGTTGTATTTTGACAAAGGCCTTTTTTGCATCTATATAAATTATCATTTGTTTTTTTTTGTGTGTGTTTAGCCTTGTTTATATGCTGTGTTACATGGACATATTACTATATGTTGAACCACTGTGTGTTCCTGGGATGAAGCTCACTTCATCATGGTAAATAATGGATTTGATTTGTTGTTGAATTTGCTCTGCAAAGATTTCATTCAATAACTTTGTATCTAGGTTCATCAGGGAAATAGGCCTGTAATTTTCTTTTCTTTTGGCATCTCTGCATAGTTTTGGTATTAGAGTGATAGTAGCTTCATATAAGGAGTTGATTAACTTTCCCTGTTTCCTAGTTGTTTGGCACATTTGCAAAAGTTTGGTTTCAGTTCTTCCATCAAGGTTTGATAGAATCCAGGTGAGGAGCAGTCTGTTCCTGAACTCTGCTTTTTTGGGAGGTCTTTTATTACCTTTAAAATTTTGATGGTTGTGGTAGGTTTGCTTAGGAGTTTCCTCTGCTGTGAGTTTAGCTTTGGTAGATGGTATGTGTTGGAATTTATCCATTTCCTCTATATTTTGCAATTTTGGGTAGTAGAGGATTTGAAGTTAGACCTGATGGTTCTCCCAGTTTCACTTATGTCACTTGTGATCTCTCCTTTTCCTTTATAATTTTTTTAAATTAGATACACCTCTCTTTTTTGCTGTATCAAATAGGCCAGGGGTTTGTCAATCTGATTTATTTTTTCAAAGAATCAACTCTTTGTGTCATCAATTTTCATAGTTTCCAATTCATTAATTTCTGACCCACCCTGTTAGCTTGTGTCTCTTGATGGGTGAATTAAGGCCATTGGTATTTAGGGTAATGACTATGTGGTTTAACGTGATCCCTGCTATATTATATTGTTTTATGTGGTTTTGTGTTTTCATGGGCTTTGATGCTTTTTTGTGCCTCCTCTGAGTTACTTTATTGTGATTTGCTTCTTGTAGGCACTTGAGTTGATTAATTTTTTTTTTTTCTGTGCAGAGAACTTCCTGAAATACTCTCTGTAAGTTTGGTTTTGTGTTCGTATAGTTGTAAAACTGAATTTTGTCACAGAAGGTTTTTTTGTGCTATCTATTATGAGGGATACTTTTGCTGGGTACAGTAGTTTGGGTTAGAAGTCATACGTTCTTAGAGTTTGCAGTGTTCCATTTCAGGCCCTTCTGGCTTTCAGGGTTTCCACTGAGAAGTCTGAAGTGATTCTGATGGGGTTACGTTTAAATGTGATGTGTTAATTTTCGCTAGCTGATTTTAGGTCTTTCTCTTTGATGTCAATGTTTAGAGTCTTAATGACAATATACCTCCGAGACTTTCTCCTTTGGTCCAATGTGTTTGGAATTCTGTTAACTTCTTTTATATTTGTGGGCCTTTCTTTTGCGAGTGGGAAAGTTTATGTGAAATCTATTTATTTATTTATTTATTTATTTATTTATTTATTTATTTATTTATTTATGAGAGCGACAGACACAGAGAGAAAAACAGATAGAGGGGGAGAGAGAGAATGGGCGCACCAGGGCTTCCAGCCTCTGCAAATGAACTCCAGATGCATGCGCCCCCTTGTGCATCTGGCTAACGTGGGACCTGGGGAACCGAGCCTCAAACTGGGGTCCTTAGGCTTCACAGGCAAGCGCTTAACCGCTAAGCCATCTCTCCAGCCCTTGTGTGAAATGTTTTGTAAGTTGTAGAAACCTTGAGAGGGATGTTCATTTTGTGTGATAGATTCTGGAGAAGGTGACATTGTAGTTTTGAGGTGTACTTACTATATTCACTTGCTACTATTGTCTGACCATTCTGAGATGAGCAGGCATCCTTTGTTAGTGAAGCTTTGATAATATACTCAAGTCAAAAAAATCACAGCCACAGATAGTTTCCATCATAGGCTGATTCCGCTAAAAGAAAGAGCAAATTAAAAGTAAATGTCTGTCTCTGTATCTCTCTCTCTCATACAAATTACAGCCAGCACTTCCATAGTCCTTCTATAGTCATTTGGCAAGCCCAGTCCCGATTCATTTTCCCAAGTAAGGGTTCTCTCCTTGGGAACTATCTTCAGTGACCAATGCCTTCTTTACCCTAATTTTATGTCCATGTTTTTGGCTGTAATCTCCATGCTTCAACAGTTGGGGAACTTTTTCCTCTAATACAGTAAGAATATTCTCTGGCTGGTGATCTTAATATGGAAAGATGGAATGGCCTCCTTGTTTCTCTCACAATGCAGGGCGAATGGTTTAAGGTTACAAAGAAAATATGAGGAAAATGAAAACAAGATTTTAAAAAATGGTAGATAAAAATTGTATTAGGAAATCAGACACAGCAGATATAGATCCTTGGTGTGCACACTTGGGCAAGTCAGGCTCTCTTCTCCATGGGAACTTTAGTCCGTTCAAAATTGTAGTCACTCTTAAGGACTCAGATTCCCCACATCCTCTGTTCCCTTATGTGTGTGGGTGCTTTGAAGACTCAGTGTGTTAGGATGTCAGGATCACTCACAGAGCCTTTGAAGATATCAGACACACCCTGACCCACCCTGCTTCTCCAAGTCCTGAAAGAACCAGACACACCACATTAAATATGCTCTTCATCTGATCTTGCAACTTTCCTACCTGGAGGGACTGACAGAGGGGATTACACATAAGAACAAAGAGAAATAAAACCTCATGCAGCTTGGGAAGATCTTAAGTTCCTCTTGAAGACAAGGATTTGGGCTGGAGACATGGTGCAAAGGTTAAGGTACTGTCCTGCAAAGCCTAATGGCCCAGGTTCCATTTCCCAGAATCCACATAAAGCTGTATGCACAAGGTGTTGCCTACATCTGGAGTATATAAACAGTGGTTTGAAACCATGGAGACCTCATTCTCTCCCTTGCTCCACTTCTTTCAAATATATAAATTGATGTTTTTGTTAAAAAAAATAAAAAGCCAGGTACAGTAGCACACATCTTTAATGCCAACACTTCAAGAGGCAGACGTAGGAGTTAAAGTTTAGCCTGAGAGTAAATCCAAGACACCCTGGGCTAAAGCAAGATCCTACATTGAAAAAACAAAATAAATATATAAAACACAAGGAATGGAATCTCTTGATGGTTCAGAGATCCTTGAAGACCCATGTACTTTGAAAATCAGACTAGATGATAATGACATTATTTGTGACTGTTGGGTGTGAGCTGCTTCTTTCCAGATCAAGTGTCCAGCCAGCTACTCAGAGTGCTAGAGCTGAGCCAGTAAAGAATGTTCACCTCCAGATTCTTTGTACATTCCTTAATCCCATGCAGCCATTTGCATGAGAGACAATTCCTTTAGGCTAATGGGTCTCTGGTTAAATGTCTACAGGAAGTAGAGAGGCTGGTATCTATGCTTGTTCTACCCCTGGGAGTGGCAGCCATTCATAGTTTGGATCTTCCAGAGGTAGATCATAAAACTGTTAAATCCCTAGTCTGGCCAGTGCCATGTTAAATGTGCCTGTTTGGTGATGACTACTTTAATGTGAAAATTCATTAAAAAAAAAAAAACACAAGAAACAAAAAACAACAACCCAGTACTCTGCAGAAGAAAGGATATAGTATGACACATGACAGTGTTTCATTTTCCAGATAAAAAATTTCCCTCATCTGCCACCTTCACTTGTTCTGTGCTTGGTCTATTATATACTCTCTTGCTAACAATGATAACATTGTTACTGTTTACATTTTACAAGTGTTATCTCCATTCAAGAAAGAGATAAGAACAGCCTATTCTGGTGAGACAGAAAAACAGGTTACACACTGACAGATAGATGTCTGGCTATCATAAACATGTACCTTTAAGAAGCCAGAACCTCAATTCCCACAGTGATGGACCCCAAGACCTAGACAGATGAAACCTTGTTGTTGACCATGATGTGCATAGAGGATAGATGTCCCTTGGAGAAGACTCAACTTCCCTCCTCACCATGCTGGACCCTCGCATCTAGAAATTGAGAATCTTATTGGTCATGATGTTCCTTGGGAAGAGATGTTCCTTGGAGAAGCCGGAACTTCAACCCCCACCAGGATGGACCCCAACACTTAGAAACTGAGAAGCCAGTTGAACATAATATACCTAGAGACAGAAATCCCTCAAAAATTCCTGAATTTAATTCCGACCATTATGGACCCCAACACGTAGCTTGAAGTGTTAGTGTGGTCAATGATATTTTACCCATAATGCATCTTATGGATACTTTAATGATGGGAATTAGGGTAAAGTAGCCTCTGTATTTAGACTGTTAGTTTAAGTCTTCCCAAAAGTAAACATATACTCTGTTTTTCCTGACAGAGTTGACCAGCCAAGACATTTTATTAGAACAGCGACATGTAAGTGAAATTCTAAATCAGTAGAGTTGTGTTGACTCATAATAAATTAAAAATCCCAGACTCATGTTGAGCTACCATGAAACCAGCTGTGCATATATACAGATTAACCATGCCTTTGTCCAGTCTCATCAAGAGTCCCACACATACATTCAAGGAAACAAACTCCTTTCACTCCAGTTTAAAACATCATTTTAGTACCTAATCGCAAAAAGGCAGAAGGTCCAAACAACCTAACATATTTAACAAGCATTACTTATATAAATTAATGAGCTGGAAAGATTGTTCAGCAGTTAAGGCTTTTGCCTGCAAAGCCAAGTTTGATTCCCAGAATCTGTGCACAGTGAGATGAATAAGGTAGTGCATTCAGGTGGATTTTCTTTCTTTTTAACATATAATTAATTAATTAATTTATTTCTAGAAAGGAATGAGGAGAGAGAGGGGAAGAAAGAGGGAGGGAGAGAATGGGCATGCCAGGGCCTCCTACCACTGCAAACGAACTCTACATGCATGCCACCCCCTCTGCATCTGGCTTACGTGGTTCCTGTAGAGTCAAACTGGGATCCTTTGCTTTGTAGGCAAATGCCTTAAATGCTAAGCGAACTCTCCAGCTCCACATGTGGATTTTCTTTGGGGAGGCTAGAAGGTCTGGCACACCCATTTTCTCTCTCTCTGTCTCCCACACATACACATACACACACACACACTCACACATACACATACACATACAAATAAATAAATAAATATTTTAAAAGAAATATAAATTATAATTTGGTTTCTCTCTCTCTCTCTCTCACTCTCTCTCTCTCTCTTCTTTCTTCTTTCTGTTTTTACTTTCTTTCTTAATGACTGACAGAATCACCAGGCTGAACAGGTTACTCAGCTGGTCACAAAGGAAAACAATGTAAACCAGGTTCACAGTGTATGTTGCAAAACATGTCATGTATGATGAAAAGAAGGCCACAGAGACACAATGACTAATGTGTGAAGACTTTAACACCAATATGACTGTCCTATGGACAAGTTGGTGATGTTAGAACATCGCAGCTGCCTAAAGCAGAAAAGCAAATACAGGATGGGGAGAAGGCTCAGCAGTTAAGGCCCTTGCCTTTGAAGCCTATGGACCCATGCAGTATGGTTGCTCCATGGGAAGGGAAGATATTAGCCTTATGAGAGATCTGGTAGCAGAAAGTCACTGGACTCTTTATTGGATGCTGGTACTGTGTGAGATAGGTTACTGGGGGAACAGTAGTAAAACCGAGGAATCAAAGTTCATATATGGACGTGGTAGGGGGATCAGAATAAAATCCAGACAAATCCTGGGGCAGGAAGCTCTGTATACATGGCTGTAGTGGGTCGCAAGGAGCTATCAAGAATCCTTCTAGGTATTGTAACTGACCCAACCTGCTATCACCCAGGTCCCCCAATATAACAAAAGACTATGACTCTTATCACTGCATAACACCAACCTAGATTCCAGGGTCCTCCATAATTCCCCAGGCATCATCATCACAATGCAGATTCCCCACCTCTGAGTTGTAATGGAAGACTGTCACATGGTGAAGTTGAAAACCCCCTTCATAAAGATCCCCAGGTAGATGGGCAGTTCTATTTCCAGGAGCTTCTGCAGTGTGATTCTACTCCCAAATACTGGTGGAGAAAAATTTATACAACTGAATGTCTTTATGATACCAATTTTATTCTGACTCAGAAACTAGACAGAGCATTGTGTGTCTTCATCAGTTTTCACCGGCTAGTCTTATGCTTTAATGGCTAAGTAGCATTGCATTGTCTATATTTAAATTGTTATCACCAATTTCTTCGTTCTGTCATAAATAGATTGTTTCCCACTACTAATTTGGGGCTGAATATGGCTAAGGTCAGAAGAGTTACTCTCTGCCAAGCACTAAATCTCCACAACACACTTTCCTCCAATTAAAAAAAAAAAAAAACAACTCAATTTACACTTGACAACATTGATCTGTTTAAATCATGTGTGAGGAACTCATTGGTCATCCTGAAAATTGACATTTTCTCATTCCATCCGTATAGGCAAACAGTGTGGACTCATGTTTGGATAGTATTTACATTTATAGCAGGATTGTTTCAAAGAGAAGTTTATGGTCAACAGGAAATTCAACTTATTGCACCTGGGTGAACAAGTACAAGCCATGGTGAATTGTATTATATAACACGTGATGAGGTACCAGGTCTGGACCTAAATACAATGTTTCTAATGTACCTGAAATTTAAAACATTACATTACAAATTCAATACTGTTCATACAAATGGTAAATTCTTTTCCTCTTTCATGCCCCAATTAATGTTTTGCACAATAAAATTCTATATTTAATTTTATGAAAGTATTACAACAATTAAATCCCTATCTCTTAAAGGTAGTTGTCTTCACATTTTGACATGCCGAAGACAAGACTATAGACAATCCATAGGCAATGGATAAATTTGATACCGACATTATGAATCCAGATATCCATATATCCCATAGTGGAATCTACACTCATGTTTGACACAAAGAAAAGGAACTTTAATATAAATGTAATAAAGTATAAAGCTAGACAGTTATTTGGGGTACAATTCACCATAAGTATAAGACCAGCATTGGTGAGAATTCATTGTAGTTTGTTCCACTGAATAAACTGGATCTCATTTTATTTGTTTATTTTTTCATATATTTATTTTGGAAACATGAAGAGACATATAGAGAAGGTATTGGAGTGTAAGGGCCTCCAGCCCTGCAAAGAAAATCAGGATTCATTCAGAACTTTGTACATCTGGATAATTTGGCTCCTGAGTAGAGAAACCTGAGTGCTTAGGCTGAAAATCAAGCACCTTAACCACTATGCAATCCGTCTATTGTGAAGATAAGAATTTTTGTAATTGCACTGTTTTCTCTTTTGAAGGTAAAATCTCACTGTATGCCATGCTGATCCGGAACTCACTCTGTAGTTCCAGGGTGCCATCTAACTCAAAGAGATTTTCCTCAGCCTACCAAGTGCTAGAATTAAAGGTGTACACCACCACACTGGGCTTAAATTGCACAGTGTAACTAGAAGAAATGTCCATAAAATGGTTAGTCTGTTGCGTACATGAGCCAGTCTTAAACAGAAGTCACAACATATTGGCTATAAGTCTTCTAAAGGCATTTCTGAGTGAGGCTAATGCTTACCATTGTTGGTAGGGCCCACGTAAGCTACTTTTCAATGACAGCAATTACAACACTTATTAATAAGAGATGATAAAGTTTATATTTCAGAAAATTTAAAGTATACACTTCCAAGAGAATTTCTAATATGAATATTTTCCAATGACCTAAAGTCTGGTATTTGTTGATTAGAATTCATTTGCTGGTTAGACCATGCGAAAAGTATTTTGAAACAAACCCAATGTATACCCTGACTGGTGAGAGTGTACTAAGGCTGCTTCTCAATGAGAACAATTCATGTAGAAGACATACAGAGACTAATAAGTCTATTTCACAATGAGGTCAGTTCCTACACTTGCTTGTTAGAGTATATCAAGCCTATTTCTGAATGAGTGAAATTTTTATAATTACTGGCCACTGTGTATGAAGGTCATTTTTCTATGATGGCCATTCCTATCCTTGCTTGGCACCATGCATTTAAATTGCTCCTTAATAAGGAATTCCTAAACTTCCTTGTAGTAACAAAGATGTTTCTCATTTAAGGCAATTCCTGTTCTTAGTTTTCAGAGACTATGAAGGCTATTTTTCAGTGATGTTATATCATCTATTTTCAGATCAAAGTCTACTAAGGCATACTGATAATTAGGGCCATTGCTACACATTGTGAGCAAAGTCCATAGAGACTATTTCTCAATGTGGGCAATTCTTGCACTTGGTGGTCAGTGTCTTGTTAAGCCATGCCTTAAGGAGTTCCATTTTCTTCAGTGGTAGATAAGTATCCTAAGCCTATTTCTCAAGGTGTTCCATTCCAACAATTGATGGTCAGAGTATATTAAGGATATTTGCAAACAAGAGCAATTTCTAACTTTGCTTATACAAGTTTACAAAGTCTATCTCTCAATAAAGGCAAATGCTACCTTTTCTTTGCATATTAATATGCAAATAAAATTTTCAAAATAGTTTATTATTTATTAACATAGAGGAAGAGAGAAATAGTTAGAGAAAGAGAAAGAGAGTGAGAGAGAGAGAGAGAGAGAGAGAGAGAGAGAGAGAGAGAGAGAGAGAGATGTGCCAGGTCTACTTTCTCCTGCAAAAGTCTTCTAAATGCATGGACCACCTTGTTTTTCTGTCTTTACATGTTTATGGGAGAATTAGGTTCAGACCATTAAGCTTTCACCTTCAAACAGGAAAGTATTACTTTAGCCCATCTACTTTTTTTTTCTTTATTTTAATTAAATTTATTTTATTTATTGAACAGAGAAAGAGGTACAGAGAGAGAATGACAGAGACAGAGAGAGGGAGATAAAGAATGGGTGAACCACATCCTCCAGCCACTGCAGATGAAATCCGGATGTGTGCTCCCCCTTGTGCACTTTGCTAATGTGGGTCCTGGGAAATCAAACCTGCATCCTTTGGCTTTACAGGCCTTCAGCACTAAGCTATCCTTCCATCCCTACTTGTTTATCTTTAAATAGATGCAAAAAGTATCTGTAATTGAATAAATAGTCTCAGTGTAGATGTGGTGCAGTTATAACACCCTCAATTCTGGCTCTACCAGTGACTTAAAGAAGTCTCTATTGACAGTGAACTTTTCCAGACACAAAATGGCCTGGATATCCATGACTTCGCAATGTCTGCTACTACTCACACTAGACCTTCATAATAGGAGGAAAAAATGACATGAAAATAAAAGAGAGACTCGTTGAGAAGGGGAGGGGATATGATAGAGTGTGGAATTTTTAAGAGGATAGTGACAGGAAGAGGGAATCAGCATTATTTATTGTCTATAATTATGGAACATTTCAACAATAGGAAAAAGGGATCTCTGTTACTCAGGGAAATAAATTCACTATCAGGACATGATTGTTTCTACTCTGGTGTATGTCCTTACCCTTACATGGGGAATGATCTGTCCTAAGTGGATTGCTTTTCTTAAAATCCAATGCAAGTACAGATTTAATAGCAGCTTACTGTTATGCTCCAATGTACTTATATACAGATGTGATCAGGTAATCCAAGCAAAGGAGAAAAATGCCAGAATTTCATGCTGTTTAGATGCCTTACAGTTGCTATATACATGCCATACTAGGCATTAAGTGACCTAAATGAGAGGTAAATACTATAAGCAAAGACAGAATATATGTACCTATGATAGTAGGAGTTAAATCTCTAACAAATTGGTTTCTTAAAATTTGTCATTAACAGTAAAGGACTATGCCTCTGTTGCAGTTAGGTTTGCATTGCTGGTAGGAATCACCCAAGCAGGAGCATCTTGTGGGGAGAAAAAAAACGGTTCATTTTGGTTTACAGGCTCGAGGGGTAAGCTCCATGATGATAGGGGAAAAAAAACAAACAACAACAACAACAAAAAAACCCCAACATGAGCAGATGGTGGATTTCACTCCTTGACCAATATATGGAGGAGAACAGGAACAGGAGATTGTGCCAAAACTGGCATGGGGACACTGGCTGTAACACCCATAAGCCTGCCCCCAACAATACACTGCCTGCAGAAGGTATTTCCCAAATGTCTGTCAGTTGCGAACCTAACATTTAGAACACCTAAGTTTATGGGGGACACCTAAATCAAACCAGTATGGTCTCCATAACTCTTAGCATATTTTTATTTATAGGTGTTTATTTATTGACAACTTCTGTACTTACAGACAATAACCCATGATATTTCCTTCTCCTCCCACACTTGCCCCTTCAAAACTCTGCCCTCAATCATATCCCGTCCCCCTCTCTGTAAGTTTCTCTTTTATTTTGATGTCATCATCTTTTTCTCCTCTTATGAGGGTCTTGAGATGGATTTTTTTTCTTTTTCTTTTTTCTTTTTTTTGGTTTTATGAGGTAGGGTCTCACACTAGTCCAGGCTAACCTGTCATCTCAAGGTGGCCTTGAAGTCACAGCGACCCTCCTACCTCTGTCTCCCGAGTGCTGGGATTAACGGCGTGCACCACCACACCTGGGGAAGGCTCTTGGAAAGGTTTTGCTAGGCACTGCGAGGTCATGGATATTGAGGCCAATTTGTGTCTGGACAGTTGCATATTTAGGAGTGGTACCATTTCTTGGGCTTTTACATTCTTTCTCCTACCTCTTGTGCAAAGGATTCTGAGCCTTGGAGGGTGTGATATAGATGTTTCAGTGCTGGACACTCCTCTGTCCCTTCTTCTCAGCACTCTATTGCCTTTTTTGTTGTCCCAATGGTCATCACCATCTGGAAAGAGAAGATTCTCTAACCAGAAGTGAGAGTAGCATTTATACATGGATAGAGACATTAAGTGAAATGCTTTCAGGGAGGGAAGTTTGATGAGAATAATATATACATTTATCTAGACAAGTGCAGGCTTTATACTCCTAAGGCTCATGACCCTGCCATAGGTTTTCACTAGGTTTTCAGTACCAGGCATGTATTCACTACCATAGAGTGGACCTTCAGTCCAATTAGAAAACAGTTGGTTTCTCCCAGAGAAGACATGGCACTATTGCACTTGTTTAGTCATTTAGCCTGTCTGGCCAAACTTGATGCTTCCAGTGTCCAGTGTTTTCACTGCTGATGGCTTCCGACTCCCATATGGCTACATGCAATGCAGCTTTTTCAAGCTTTCTGTTGGCTGGTCTATAGGGAGAATGTTTTTTGCTCAGCACCAGCTTGACTTCTCAGTGAATGTGCCACTCAGGCATGTGAAGTCTTCAGCAATAGGATCTTACCATCTCTTTCTCAAGGGAAACCAAGGGCCTTGGCAGTAGCCTGTAATGTTCTCGATGGAACAGGGACCTCCCTGACAAACAACTCACTGGAAGGTATCCCATCTCTGGCACTGAAAATTTCCTAGAAACAACCTATGGCTTCTGGATGTGCCATTATTCAAAAACAGTAGGTTTTCATATGTCTAAGGCAAAACATCTTGATTTTTGATATACCCTCCCCTCTTCTCTGTCAAATAAATAATTTTCAAGATTTATTGATTGATTGATTGATTGATTGATTGATTGATTTTTTCAAATAGCAAGAGGCAGACAGACAGACAGACAGAGAGTGAGTACTGGCACTCCAGGTTTGTGCCACTGCAAAGGAACTCCAGATGTATGCCTACTTGTGTATCTCGTTTATGTGGGCACTGGAGGGGGGGGGCGGCTGAGTCCACGCTGGAAGACTTTGCAACCATGTGTCTTTAACTGCTGAGCAGCTTTTGCATAATTTCTATGTGACAACTGAGCAATGCTTCACTTCTGAGTGTTGATTCCCCTGCCCTCAGATCTTTGCGTTGATGTGTTTCATTCTTGATAGTACCAGTGCAATCACAAATCGTTATCACCAGGGGGTGCACCTCAACCAGGAATACTCACCCTCAAAGGTTTCCTTAGTATGGGGTGGACTCTAAAGCAGAATTCTAAGATCTTTACTGAACCACTCGAATATCCATACCTTCATCACAGTGGCTTTTAGACAACTTTGTATACCTAGAGGAGTGTGTTTAGACCGACAGAAACAAATACTATCAGTAACCTGTCAGAACAAACTGGCATCTAATAGTTGGGTACCACAAATACCATCAATGTGTGTACCATGGTTTCATAAATCTCCAAGGGAGCCTACAAGTTGTGAAGGATGTTTAGACACAGGACATTACCTTCTGCATGATTCTTCAGCTGTTTAAGTCATGGAGTGGTGAGATAGCTTCACTTCATCTCTCCTTATTGGATACTGGTCTATGTTAAAACTTTTCCACCCTAGTGTTCTGGGACATAAGAGTAAGATCATAGTACACATTCATAATAGCTTCCCTGTTGAGAAGAGATGGTTAGCAGGTGTCTGTGGCAAACACCTGTGAAGTGACTGGAACTACTGCTCTGCTTTGCTATAATCCCCACTCTTGGATGATATATAAATAATAGAAATCTGCCTCCCTTTGGCATGGAGGTTGGAAAAATTTAAGATCAAGGTCTGAAAAAAATGGATTGAATTTTACCCTTCCATTTTGGAGTACCCTTTCACAAGGTTCTCATTGTGGTATCATACAATTATTATCACGAAAGGTACAGACATTTATTATCAGATATATGAAACATATTAGAGCCCTTTGAAATCTACTATGACCTTATATTTTTAAGTTTATAGTGAATATTGACTTTGGCGTTTTAGCATCATACTGTTGTGGAAAATAGCACAAGACATTAAACCTAAGATTGTTCTCACTCCCAGTTGCAAAAGAACAATGCAAATCCTCATAATACAAACTCATACAGAGGCCCCAGGATTTATGATTTACATCACATTCTAAGGTTGTCACTATGAGATGTGATGTGATGAACATATCACAGTTTATGTCCTCCATGCTTCCAAGCTGTTGCATGTGCTTGGTTAGAATTTGTGGGAAATCTGTGGAATGAAATTCTAAGATCGTCATTATGGGATGTGATGTGATTAACACATGACAGTTTATGTCCTTCATGTTTTCAGGCTTTTGCATGTGCTTGATTAGAATTTGTGGGAAATCCTTGGACTTAATGAAATCACTGTAGTTTTAATGAAAATTAAAAAAATACCCTTAGATACTTTGATGATTACTAGAAAATATCAGGATTTGTAGTAAACACTGCACAACCACATTCTCTGCAACTGCGTCCTTCTTTCTTTTACATTCTCAAATTAATGTATTAATAAGAAAATAAATTCATTAATGATTTTTTTTTGTTTTGTTTTTTTTGAGGTAGGATCTCACTGACCCCAGGCTGACCTGGAATTCACTGTAGTCTCAGGGTGGTCTTGAACCCACAGTAACCCACCTACCTCTGCCTTCATAGTGTAGGGATTAAAGGCATGCAACTCCATACCTCGCCAAATAAACAAATAAGTAAATAAGTAAATAAATAAATAAATAAATAAATAAATAAATAAATGAATGAATACACAAAAATATTTTCAAGTAGGGCTGGAGAGATTGCTGAACGGTTAAGGCACTTCCCTACAAAGCCTAAGGATCCACGTTTTATTGCCCATTGCCCACATAAATCCAGACTCAGAGGTTAGGGGTTATATCTGGAGTTCACTTGCAAAAGCTGGAGGCACTGGAATCCCATTCTCAATCTCTCTCCCTCCCCTTTCATTCTTCTCTCTCTCTTTCACTCCATTTATCTCAAATGCCTAAATAAAATTATTTTTAATGGTCCAATATACAGCCATATTTTTCAAGTTAGGATGAATGTAAGTTTTTTTCAGACAAAGAAACCAAATATTTGCATTTTCCGAACATGTCTCCTATGTTGTCATCAAATCTTCATCTGCAAATTAAAATTTTAAAACATTAATATTGAAGCACATGATCTACTCACAGAATTACTAAATGACAAATGCAGCAAAGATATTCCAATAACTCCATCCCAACTTTTATTTATATCACTGAAATTCTTATGAACCCAGCAGTTAAAACGTCTATTTTTAAAAACTTATTTGAGAACGAGAGGAAGAGAGAATATGGGCACTCCAATACTCTAGCCAGTGCAAACAAATTCCAGAAGCATGCCCCACCTTGTGCATTTGTGTTTTGTAGGTACTAGGGAATAGAATCTGGGTACACAGGTATTAAAGGAATGCTAAGTGGTCTCCTCATCCCAGAAGCTAGGTATTAAATAACCTTAAGTTGAATGTCATGCAGCCAACTTTAGGCTCCTATACCTGCAACTAATAACTGGGACTTAACTGCATACCAGCAGTAAGTGAGTATAATTATTCAGTTTGATATTTTTGTATGTAGAATATCTGGGGTTTGCTGAATTAGAGACACTGTTTTGGTTTGGGATGAAGTAGTTGAAAATAGTATGACAAAAAGAAGATACTGTTCACTTCAGTAGTACATTTACTAAAGTTGGAATGATACAGATTAGATTAACATGGCCCCTGTTTAGGGATGGCAAACAAATTCTTGAAGTGCTCCTCATTTTATTTATTTGAGACAGAAAGAAAGAGATAATTGGCATCGTAGGGCCTCCATCACTGCAAACAAACTAGAGACATATTTGCCAGCTCATACATCTGGCTTATTTATGTCCTGGGGAATGGAAGCAGGTTCCTTTGGCTTTATAGGCAAATATCTTAACCACTAAGCCATCTTTCCAACTCAGGCGTTCCATAATTTAAATAAAGAATACTTGGGCAACTCAAATAAGTAGAAGAAAAGGTATTGTCTAATCTTGAAAACATATTTCTTCTCAGTCCCAAAGGTGGTGTACTTCTCAGTGGATTTTGTCTCGATGAATTCTATGATATTAAAACTTGACTATTATTATAATGAAAGGGAAAGTGAGATGTGTTTCTAGTTTTGTGTAAGTATTCAATTTGATTCTGTGTTGGAGAAAATATGATGTTTTGTATTTTGAGAATGAGTATACATGTAATTTTTTTTTCACAATTTACCCTGCTATAGGAACGTGTTCACATGTGTCTTAAAACCGTGCCATAACTTTACGAAAATAGGTAATTCTCACTTTTTGTTGATACTTTTTGTTTGTTGTTGATGATAATAGAGAAAAAGAGGGAAAATAAGGATATAACAATAAATAGAAATGACTTGTAAAGAATTAGTGGTTCAGGGAACAAGGAGATATGAGAGGAGGGAGAGAAAGGGTGATGGGAGGATGGCAATATCAGGGTATTGTGTATAGGCACAGGAATTGTCTGTAAAACATATACAAAAAACTATAGTAGGATTCATGTGTGCACATTTGGTGATTTCCTCTGCCATTTTTTTTCATAGAGAAAGTGCAGAGTGTAGATTCTACATCATATATTGAGATAAAATAGATATGCTCAGATCTATTCATCTCAAAATTCCAATTGTACATTACAGAATTCCCTTCCTTTTGAAGTACAGATATGGGAGAGAAGAAATTACTTTTGTGTTACTTTTCCAAAATGTAGAAAAATGAGATAATCCTGAATGTATGAATCAATCTCCCATTAAATTGCCCTTGCTGGGTTGCATTACCAACATGAAGGGGGTAATGAACAGAAGGTGTGATGTGATGTACTAGTGGAAAATAAACCTTGATCAATTTATTTATTTATTTTTTACAAATTAGGATAGGTTTTGTATTCAGAAATGTCGCTAAAGACCATGCATTTTGACTTCTATCTTATGAAATACAGCAAAATGCCACATTATAAGTGAAGAGACACAGGAAGAGTATGCCAAGCTGAGTGAGAAGAAAATTCCAAGTGAAAATATCCTGGATGTCACCAAGACAGGTGAATCACTCTTGTGCCAGCTAGGGAACACAAAGATTAATGTTTAAAGAAATCTCTGTCATCTTCTGAAAGCCATTTCTCATTCAAAATAGTGGTGATTAAAGATATCTTGGTTATTAGGTGAATGCAGTATCACTTTATCCTCTTGTTGTTGTATTTTACAGACACCTGTCCTAAATGGAGATATTGACTCTGTAAGTAGGAACATGGCCCTCATTACTCTTGAAATGTTCAACTAAAATACCATGTGAAGTCAATTCGAATCAGTAAAACAAAAATTATCCATACAAAAGCATGAAACAAAGAATGTATTAATGCAATATTTTAAATTCCCATAATATTAAATTAGTCCAGGGTAAATACTGAGTTTCTTTAACTGAAGCAAAAATTAATAAATTTAGTAAGAAACTGAAATCTGAAATATGATTGTTAAGCATTTGAATTCGTTTGGGAATGCTGAAATCACACGGACAGCATATCTACAATATCTCAATGAGACTCATTATTGCCATGTGTGGCCTGGATGTGCATCTAATTAGTGTGAGTTTGGGACATCACTATATACATGGGATCTCACACTTCTATCATGACAAGAAAAGTCATCTGAAGTAGTAGATACTGTAAAATTTACCAGTATAAATATACTTGATATCCATAAATCAGTGTCCATTTATTTGAGTTGTTATTTGTGAGAATTTATTCATTCATTCATTCCCACCGCTTTCAAGCAACATCCATATGATTTCCTTATACGCTGGCACTGATGATGTTTGCAATATCACCTCACATCCATATAAATAATGATCACTTATAATTCTGCAGGTTATAAGAAGATTCATGGTGCTTCTGCACCAACTGGTTGTCTGTAACCAGAATCAAAAAAAAAAAAAAAACAGACTTGTAATCATATTTTATTCCTTATTGTACTCTCATCTTTATGAGTATTTCTGATTCTTCACCCACTCTGACATGTACATGTACTTCCTATTGCTTTGAATATGTTTGTCTGTGTGTGTGTGTGTGTGTGTGTGTGTGTGTGATCTTTAGTGTTACTACCCTCTCTGTGATTAAATGGCTTGGTTTCGTGCACCTGCCAATGTGTTCTGAATAAAGAAATCTAGTTTTGCAACTTAGAAATACAGGCCCCACCTTAGAGTCTTTGTCAGAATTTGAATATATTTTTCTTTGCCTTCTTGTTTTGGAAATGTCATATTTGTTGGTGGAAAAGTAGGTGATAAAATCAAGTCAGTTTTGAAGTAGAAAAATATGCTGATTTTTGAATAAATAGTATTACCTGTGTTCTGTCACATTTTTCTATGAAAATAAGGAAGTGTGTGCATTATATGACAAAGAGGTTAATACTTAGCATGTTGCTGCATTCAAAAAAGATAACTCTGCCAGGTGTGGTGGTGAACTTGAGAAAGCAGAAGTAGGATGATTGCCATGACTTCAAGGCCACCCTGAATTCCAGGTTAGACTGGGCTAAAGGGAGACCCTACCTCAAAAAACAACAACAACAAAAAAAAACAACCTTAAAGCTGGATGTGGTTTGCATGTCTCCAATCCCAGCACTTGGGAGGTAGAGACAGGAGATCATCATGAGTTCAAGGACAGTATTGCCTACATAGTGAATTCCAGGTCAGCTTGGGCTAGAGGTAATCAACCTCCAAAATCCAAGCAAAAACAAAACTAAAGATAACTCACCAAGGACGGTTGATTTCTTACTTCATATTTCACATATATTTAATTGATTTTCAAAAGCAGAATGGAAAACTTTCTTGAGATGTAAACAGAAGTGTCCAATATCTTCCCACCCATCATAAAATTAAGTATGTAGACATCTACATTGGTTTCTTCACATATCATGGTTATACAGAATTTTTTAAAGATTAAAATCACATTCAGTAAAAATCTTAAGACACAATGAACAATGCAGTTAAAAACGTTTTAAAATTGATTTATGAAAACTGCTATTTTATACCCAACATAAAAATTTACCAAACAAGAATTAGGCCCAGGATCTTTTTTTTAATGAAGTGTTTATTGAAGAAATAAACATTCTTTTAAAAAAAATATTTTTATTTATTAATTTGAGAGTGACAGACAGAGAGAGAAAGAGGGAGAGAGAGAGAGAGAGAATGGGCACACCAGGGTCCCCAGCCACTGCAAACTAACCCCAGATGTGTGAGTCCCCTCATACACCTGGCCAATGTGGGTCCTGGTGAATTGAGTCTTGAACCTGGGTCCGTAGGCTGCACAGACAATTTCTTAACCACTAAGCCATTGCTCCAACCTCAAATAAACATTCTTAAAAGTGTAGAAACCCATTAGATTCCATATTGTTCATGGGCTGCAAAGAAAGAAAACGTAACTGTATGCATGTGTGTAAAAACCATGTGGCTCCACACATCCCAGTTTTCCCACTGCTAAGGTGCTGACAGAGGAGAAATTACTGGGCTCAATAGACAGCCTGTCTATCTAATTGTATAATTCACTGTCACTAAAAGAAAACAAAACCCTATATTGCTGCTGAAAACACCCCTAGTTTGCTCTATTGCATTTATATACACGAGGAAACAGTGCACGTATGCCAACCCACACAACAGGACACACAAATAAAAGTTCCATATAACAAGCTTCCCTAGCTCTCCTAGCCAATGCTTCTGAAAAAGCTGGCAATGGACACAAATACAGTAGCTAGACAGACAAATAGATCAGTGTAGAAATTAACAAATGGTCCTAAATGTCAAGCCAAGCTTTATTCTCTTATAACATGCTCAAAACAAAAGAATGTCTAACTATGAAAATAAGGAGACACAAATAAATAATATAATAAGAACTTCATTGTGATAAACATTGTGAAAACATGAGATCTTTATTAATATAGAAAGCCACATACCAAACTGTTAGTCTTATAAGAACAATGATTTAATGAACACTATCAATAAATGCAAATGTCTTAAAATAGGTTATTAATGATAAGAATGAGGAAACTGTAGAGACTTTTTTAAAGTTAACAAGATTGAACTAGCTAAAGAAAATCCTTTTTGAAACAAAAACAAGAAAATGTTTTCTTCACTGCTGAAACATAGAAAATTATTTCAAAAGAACATAATTTTGGGCTAGAGAGATGACTTAGTGGTTAAGGTGCTTCCTTGCAGGGCCTACGGACACATGTTTGAATATCCAGATTTGATGACACCAGATGCAGAGTAACGCAAGCACAAAACGTTGATTATGTGCCAGGAAGGGGTGCAAGTCCCTAAAGTTTGTTCACACTGACTGCAATCCCTGAGACAATCATTCACCCATTCCCTCCTTCTCAGACACTCTTTGTGCCTATTTCTATCCCTCACTCAAAAAAAGAATATATTTTCATAATTCACTCTAAAACATCAAAAAGATATAAACTGTGTAATAACCTTTAAATAAACAAGTTCACCATTATTATGACGCAATCATAAGCAATAAGAACTATGACAAAAGATATTTGTATGTCAATAACTTTGATGAACATAAATGAATGCATAGTAAAACTCCTTGAATATCTTTAGCTGACTCAGAGTAGTAAGTGGAGTTTTTGATTCAGTCAAAAATAGCCTTAGTAGATTTGAAGAGCAAGTGAATGATTGCCATTCATTTAGAAATGGACTTAGTAGTGTCTGAACAGTAAGTGTTGGAGGTACCTGATGCACTTAATTGCTTTAACAAAAATCTTCAAATGCAAGTGTAGAAAGTACACTCTTTGAGAAATAGACTTTGTAATTTCAGATATTCAAGTGTAGAAATATTCCCGCTGAGAATTAAATATTTGTCTCTCTTTCTTTTTTTACACAAGCTCAAAATACTGCACGTTGTATAAGAGATAGCAAGCAAGAGAGAGAGATGGACAGAGAGAGAGAGAGGGAGAGAGAGACAGAGAAAATTGGCACACTATGACATGTGCCCCTTTGTAGGTATGAGCACATGCATCACCTTGTGTGCCTGGCTTATGTGGGACCTTAAAGAACCAAACGTTTTCTTAGGCTTTACAGGCAAACATCTCAACTGCTAACCCATCGATTCAGTCTCAGAATTAGATTCATTTAGCCTCAACCAGCAAGCGCATACATAGTCTTCATTGAAAATGTGCAAAGTTCCTGTGAACAGAACATGAGAAAATTGTGGGATACACTTAAACGTCCTAGTATCGGAATCATTGGAATACCAGGAGAAGAATTTCCCAGACAAAAGGCATGGAGAACTTACTTAACACAATAATTGAAGAAAACTTCCCCCGTCTCTTAAAAGAAAGGCCCATCAAGATTGAAGAAGCAAACAGAACCCCTAACCGACTAGACCAAAGGAGAAACTCCGCAAGACATATTATCATTAAGACTCTAAACATTGACACCAAGGAAAATATCCTAAAATCAGCTAGGGAAAAACAGCACACCACTTTCAAAGGAAACCCCATCAGAATTACTTCAGCTTCTCAAAGCTAGAAGGGCCTGGAATAAAACTCTCCAAACGTTAAGAAACTATGGCTTCCAACCCAAACTACTCTACCCGGCAAAAGTCTCCCTTATAATAGATGGTGAAAGGAAAACTTTCCATGACAAAACTCAGCTTTACAATTATATGAACACAAAACCAAACCTACAGAAAGTACTCCAGGAAATCATCCACAGAGAAGAAACAAATAGCCAAACACAAATGCCTACAAGAAGCAGATCACAACAACCAAACCCAGAGTAGACAGAAAAAAAAAAAAATAAATTCCATGGAAATGCCAATACACCTCTACCACCACAACATGGCAGGGATCAATCAAATCTCACAGTCATCACCCTAAACATTAATGGCCTTAATTCACCCATCAAGAGACACAAGCTAACAGGGTGGATCAAAAAATTAGACCCCTCAATCTGCTGCCTTCAAGAAACCCACCTTACCACTAAACACAGAAACCACCTCAGGGCAAAAGGGTGGAAAACAACATTCCAAGCAAATGGGGATATGAAACAAGCAGGTGTAGCTATATTAATATCAGATAAAATTGACTTCAAATGAAAAACAATCAAAAAAAGACAAAGAAGACTACTTCATACTTATCAAGGGAACAATCCATCAAGAGGATACTACAATCATAAATCTGTATGCACCAAACACAGGGGCACCACAGCTCATAAACAAAACCTACTTGACAATAAAACAGAAATAACCACCAACACCATCATAGCTGGGGACTTTAACACACTATTATCAGTAATAGACAGATCATCCAAACCTTAGCCCAACAGGGAAGTAAGAGAGCTCAACAAAACCATAGAGCACATAGACCTAACAGACATATGCAGAACTTTCCATCCCAAATCCACAGACTACATATTATTCTCAGCAGTCCATGTAACATTCTCTAAAGTAGACCATATACTGGGTCACAAAGACTGCCTCCATATATTTAGGAAAATGAACATAATTCCCTGCATGATGTCAGATCATAATGCTATATTCCTAGAAATCAACAAAACAAAACAAAACAAAAACCAACAAGAACCTGAACGGCAACTGGAAACTGAATAGGTCACTCTTAAACAATAAATGGATAGTGGATGAAATAAAAAATGAAATTGCAAAATTCCTGGAATTGAATGACAATGAGAACACATCAAACCAAACCTTATGGGACACAATGAAGGCAGTCCTCAGGGGAAAATTCATAGTACTCAATGCCTTCATAAAAAAAGACAGAAAGGTCCCAAATCAATACCCTAACTATCCACCTAAAGGCATTGGGAAAACAAGAAAAATCCAACCCAAAGAGCTCCAGAAGGAAAGAAATAATTAAAATCAGAGCAGAAATTAATGAATTGGAAACCAAGGAAAGAATTAAGGCAGTTGATAAATCAAGGAGCTGGTTCTTTGAGAAAATAAACAAGATTGACAAACCTCTGGCCAACTTGATCAAGCCAAAAAAGGAGAGACTCCAAATTAACAAAATTCAAAATGAAAAAGGAGAGATCACAACAGACATCAGTGAAATCTGCAAAATCATCAGGACTTATTTCAAAATCCTGTACTCCACAAAACTGGAAAATGTGGAGGAGATGGATAAATTCCTGGGTGCATATCATCTACCAAAGCGAAAATTAGGAAGTACATTCCATGATATAGGAATGGAAAAAGACTTCCTGAATAAAACCCCAGTTGCTCAAGTTCTTAAACAGTCACTCAACCATTGTGATCATATGAAGCTGAAGAGTTCTTTACAGACAAGCATATAATAAGCAAAGCCAATAGAATGCCCACAGAATGGGAGAAAATATTTGCAGGTTATCCAACTGATAGAGGCCTTATATCCAAAATTTACAAAAAATTCAAAAGTCTAAGCAATAAGAAGACAAAAACCCCACTCACAAAATGGGGCACAGTGTTAAACAGGCAATTCACAGAGGAAGAGATACAAATGGCAAACACACAATTGAGAAAATGTTCATCATCCCTAATCATCAGAGAAATGCAAATTAAAACAACTATGAGATTCCACCTTTCCCCAATAAGGATAGCCAACATCAAAAGGTTAAGGAAATTAAATGCTGGCGAGGATGTGGAGAAGCAGGGACACTCATTCACTGTTGGTGGGAATGCAGGATGGTACAACCACTTTGGAAAACAATATTGAGACTCCTGAAAAAGCTGACTATAGAAATACCAACAGATCCAGTTATACCATTACTGGGCATCTACCCTAAAACCTTCAAACCAAAAGCCAGAGAGATTTGCTCAACCATGTTTGTAGCAGCTCAATTCGTAATAGCTAAAAGCTGGAATCAACCCAGATGTCCATAATTAGAAGAATGGATAACTAAGATGTGGTATATCTACACAATGGAATTCTATACAGCAGTAAGAAAAAATGACATAAAGAAATTTGAAGAAAAATGGTTGAACCTGGAACACATCATTCTCAGTAAACTTACCCAATCACAGAAAAAAAATTGCCATATAGTCTCACTCATCTGCAACACCTAATCTGAATCTGCCCAAGATGCCTTACATACCCAGCAAGCACCTCATGGACTAGACTATATGATGGATGGGAGGGCGGGGAGGGAATCAAATGGTGGAAAACAGTAATCTGGACCCAACTGGCAATGGTACCATAAAATTCTACATCTTAAAGACAGACTAAATGGCTGAAGCTTCACTAGACCCTGAACCACAAGACACTGGAGAGGGTTGGATCAAAACTGACCTAAATCTCCTACATCTTCCCTCCCTCCCTTTCCCCCTCTCCCCTCTATCTCTTTCCCATCTAACTCTTGTATATTAGTTATCTTTTTCCTCAATTTCTCAGTGGACACTGACCTGTAACCCCCACTTCCAGCTTGGGCCTACCATCCACAATGAGCTTTTGATCAGAGAAACTTACAAGGTTTCCCAAAACAATGACAGACATCTGTCAGAGTACTTGATGACCCACCAAAGGCCAGTGGTAAGACCCTATTGCTGAAGACTCCATACGCAGCTGACCCGTAAAATGGAAGGACATGGCTGGAAGCTAGGAGAAAGTCAGTCCACAGACAGTCGCGTGTCTAGTGCCAGAAGGTGCTACGTAGGCCACTGGGGGAAATGACCAAGATCTGTCCAAGCAAAACATTGTTTAACCTAATTAGCAACAAATAACCGGATGTGATGCCCACAGAAATGCAATAGGGGTAAACAGCCATGGTGAGGAATCAATTGCTCTTGATTTGGCTAACTGATCCACTCAGTGGTACTAGACCCATAGCTGGAGCTGGGAAACAAGTCAGAACTATACCCAAACACAAGCCCACTCTACAATATCAAGCTACCATCAATTATGGGGTATAAGAGGGCCTCACCTATCATACTGTCTATCATAAAAGTAAGGGTTATCTCAATTTTCTGGTTGCTAACTTACTCATTGTTGGAGAATCTGCTTCTCTTTTCCAGATAGATGCAGATCCTAAGAAGAGAGCTGCCCCAACATACCTCAAAAGGGGCCCAACTGAAACTAAGGACAACTGGCAAAATAAGCAAGGGTGATGTTTTCCTGTGAACCGGATACCAGCACAAAGGGGAAGGAGACTCAACACAGAGAAAAATCAACTCCTACCAAATCAGAGAGCCAAAGCCTCAGAGGCCCCCAAAACCTCAGCAGTGAAGCAGACCAAAAATGAACCCAACATGGCTCAGGGAAATTTTGTGGAAGAGGGGGCAGAAAATATTTCAGAGTCACATGTTGGGTCATGATTTGCAGAGACATTTATCATACCAATAACTGTGGGCTAACTCTACAATGCACGACCCACTTTCATTAACAAGGAGGGTCTAATGGGAGGGGGTAGATCACAGATGAGCCTAAATAATGGTACCAAACTGCCTGTATTTACTGAAAAGAAAACTAATAAATTAAATTAAAAAAAAAAGTAAAGTGTACTCAGTGCTGTGACCACGTACCTGACAAGAAGCAGCTTAAGGAAGGAAAGGGAGTGTCTTCACTTACAGTTCCAGGGGTAGAGAAGCTAGTGTCAGAGAAGGCATGGAGACAGGAGAGGGAAGCCAACTTGTTTCCAAGCAAGTAGAGAGCAAACAGGAAGTGGGGCAGGGATATGAAACCTGTAAGCCTCAAAGAAACTCTTACAGCTGAGCAGTCTATGCACGCCTCCATCCCACTTGGACACTGTAGTATGTAGGCAGGAAAGAATGTTGAAGCACCCTAATTTCCTAAATATATGGTACATGGTAAGGGTGGGGAATGAGTAACTTACTATATAGTAGATTGCAGACATAATAAAGTACAAAATAATTAACTTGATTTTTGTGTTTTTTTTTAAATTAATTTTTTTATTAACAACTTTCATGTTTGTAAAAAAAAATACCCCATGGTAATGCCCTCCCTCCCCCACTTACTCCTTTGAAACTCCACTCTCCATCATACCCTCTCCTCATCTCAATCAGTCTCTCTTTTACTTTTGATGTCTTGATCTTGTCCTCCTCTTATGATGGTCTTATGCAGGTAGTGTCAAGCACTGTGAGGCTGTAGATACCCAGGCCATTTTATTTCTGGAGGGAGCATGTTGTAATTAAATTAAATTTCAAAAATATTTTATTTACTTCTTTTGAGAATGGGAAAGATAGATAAATAGATAGGCATATATGTAGATAGATGGGGGGGGGGGGAGAATGGGCCACTAGGGCTCCTAACCACTGCAAATGAACTCCAGACCCATGCTTCACATTGTGCATCTGGCTTTATAGAAATGAAAACTTTATAAAATTAAATTCAATCCTTAAAAAATGGGCTGGAGAACTTGCCTAATGGCTACGATACTTGCTGGCAAAGCCAGTGGACCCAGGTTCAATTCCCCAGGACCCATATAAGCCAGATTCACATGGCACATGCACCTGGAGTTTGTGTACAGTAGCTGGATGCTCAGGCATGCCCATTCTGTCTCTCTGTCTCTCTCTTTCTCTGTCTCAAATAAATAAGCATCAAATCTTCATAGTTTTACCATTAAAATGCAAGTCACCTATCCACTGTTCTGCATAGCTCACAGCAGGAACTATTTTACAAACTTGGAAATAATGACACCAAACACACAGTGACAGAGATCATTTGGCCTCATGTATTTTTCACCCGAGAAATTTCTTGTCAGTTAATTGAATGAATCATGTTGTGCAAAAAAGCCTCATATTTTGCATTAGAGGTCTTGGGGTTGTGTTGTAGATCTTCTTGTTAAGCTGTCATCCACAGTAAGTTCATGCTTATGAGGACCTTGAGCTAAGTCATCTATACAGTGCTCTTGCTAAGACAAACCCTTCCACCAAGTTGCAGAATCTTCCTGATTAGCTAATGGCCATAAAAATAAAGCTAGCTGCAGAGTTTAGAGCAAATTTATAGATGTCATAAAAGTATATAGCCCTTGCCTTAAATAGCAAGGTATATATATATATATATATTTTTTTTTTCTTTTAATACTTTATTCATAAGAAATTAACCACTTCTTGAACAGTAATTTGAATTCCTTGAATAGAAAAACTAAATGTAATGTCTTTTCCTGCAATATGTCATTTGATAGAAAGACAATAATGTTTAAGGCCTTCATACATTTAATGGATAATGGAGATTAGAACTTTTTTAAAATGATGAAATTTGTCCTTGAATAAAAGGACATTGCACTCAAATCACTATTCAATGTGTTTGTCTTGTGTGAACTTCCCAAACTATTTCTGTAAGAATCATTGACTGTTTGCCACCTCAGTAGGAATTCATAAAACTATATCTGTGAAAAAATTTTATTGTAGAAAGATAACTGATAAGTGTGGTTGTTTGATTCAGGTGTCTCCCATAAACTGAAGTGTTCTGAATGCTATGTTCCCAGCTGATGGGGACTTGGGAATTAAAGTCTCCTGGAGGGAGTGTATTGTTTTGGGGGTGGGCTTATGTGTGTTATAGCTAGTTTCCCCTTGTCAGTATTTCGTACATTCTCCTGATGCTATGGGCGTGCTCCTATGCTTATGTTGACCAAGAAGTTATATCTACCCTCTGCACATGCCTTCATTTCTCCCTGCCATCATGGACCTTCCTGCTTGAGCCTGTAAGCCAAAATAAAACTCTTTTTTCCATGCATTGTGAACCGGACTGCAGCAGTAAAGTGGTACCAAGGAGTGGAATTGCTGCTAGGCAACTATGTGGCTTTGGCCTTTTGAAGCTGATTTTCAAGAGGAATGTGGAAGGGTTTGAAACCTTGGACTAAGAGACGCCTTGCAGTGCTGTAAGTACAGCTTGATGGACTACTCTGGTCAGAACTGAAAACCTGAACACATTAAGAACTGTGGACCATGAGGTTTAGCATATTATGAGGGTGAGAAAGAGCTTTGCCTGAAATGTGCTACAAAAAGTTGTGTGGGAAGCTTGCTGTTATCCCCATGTCCTGAGAAGTTGTGCAGGGTTGCTTTGCATAGAAATAAACTGGTGTGAGCTGAGGGATATGACACAGAAAGAAAAATCTTTGGGTGAACTGTTGCCTGTTCAACTGCAATTGAGAGATTACAACTTTTGAGATTGGGCCATATGACCTGCACTGGAGCAACAGGAAGAATGTGGACTCTTGAAGGGGCCTCAGTGCTCAAGTAGTGTCCTATTCTTCAAAGTCTGCTTCATTCCCCCCTGGATTAACAAATTGCCACCCTACCTGGTATTGTGGAGTATAACAAAGGCAGCAAAGAGAGGGCCATTGAGTTTGCAACGTGATCTGTGTTTTGGAAATATCCATGGGCAGTGTTGCCTGCATGGAGAACTCATGGGGCCATGAGGATGAGCCATGGATTGCAGTGGAGACCCAGTGGAGGTGCTGGGAACATGAGATGGCTGCTAAGGGAAGCTGCCCACCCCAATGAAGTTTCCCAGGACTGTAAGTAGCCTAGCTGGAGGGGTGGAATTTGAATGCCAGAGAGTTGTTGCTGGTGGAAATTATTGTACTTGTTCTGGGCTCTGCTGGTGGGCAGAGAGTGCTGAGGAGGGACCAGGCCTGATGGTTCCTCCCAAGGGATTGAGGAAGAAGGTTGAAGTCAGATGACCCAGAATCTCTCCTAGTCACCAGAGAAAAACTGAGTCAGGAGTTTTGTGGAAGCAAGAACTCCCAGGAAGTTGCTTTCTTGTTGTAAGCAGTTGCATATATAATGTTGGGGACCAAGCCAGGGATTTTAGGATGGGGGCACAGAGAGTTAAGGGCCACTAGTAAACTGGCTATTGAAATGGCAATTCCAACTTCTATGTGCAGGTGGGAGGCAAGAAGCCATTAGGCATCTTGCTGAGTCATAGCTGGCCAGAGACAGCTTGCCAAACTTTAGCTAGGCTCAGGAAGTTCTACTAGGCCTTACGCCTGAGCCTTTCAGGGCCCAACATCGCCCCCTTTTGTTTTTGTAAGAGCATTAGTCACCATGGCCCCTGTCTTAGGTTGTCCCCCTCTGGAGATCTTACCTGTCATTGGGAACCAGGTGTTTAGCTCAGAGCATTAGTCACCATGACCCCTGTTGTCCCCCTCTGGGGATCTTAGCCAAGCACATCAGTCCATTACAAATTTCACCTTGATTAAACTCTCTGGACCTGGGTACCAGGACACAGGCAGCCCTTATGACAGTAGCCCAGTTCTAACAAAGTCCCCTGCAGTCTTTTCTTCCCCTTAGAAAGCTCATAAGCCAAGCCTCAAAGTTTAATGCTGTCTTCACTTAGCATTCTCAGATTCTCATCAGAATAGCCCATAAAACTTGGCTTACCACTCCAGAAGACACCTTCAGTTGCAAGCACCAAGTCTGTGCCTAGTCCTCCAAAACCAAGGTTCCAAAAGATCAACATCCACATAGTCAGGTTCATCTCAGTCCACTTATCAGATAGCTTCTGGTTCACTGAGATAAACATCCTAACCAGGCACAATTATGGAGGAATGGATATTTATTGAAGCTCACAGATCCAGAGGAAGTTCCATAATGGCAGAAAAAGCTGGCCTGCCTTCACAGGCCCAAGAAGAGAGAGAGAGAGAAGCACAAGCCTTGAGAAATACAAAAGCCGCTGGCAAACTGAAAGTGAAAGGAAAGAGAAAGGGAACGAAGAAATGTTGACAAGCAAGCACAGGTTATAGAAGCAAAGTTTAGTACATTAAATATGAAGATTGCCTTATAACTCTGAGGGTACGCTCACCTGCACATGTACATTCATTACCTCCTCAATGAATGCCTCCCAAGGGGCACTAGTCTGCTGGGTTCCCAGAGCCTCATGTTAGGCTCCAGATGCCGGGCTCCTCCAGCAGGCAGGTAGTGATGTGTAAGGACCAGGCCCACTGGTTCCTCCCAAGGGATTGATGAAGAGGGTGGAGGTCAGACGACCCAGAATCTCTCCTAGTCACCCGAGAAAATCCACACTGAGTCGGGAGTCTTGTGGAAGCAGGAACTCACAGGAACTCGCTTTATTATTATAAGCAGTTGCCTATATAATGTTGGGGACAAAGGTGGGGACTTTAGGACTGGGGAGTGGGGAGAGGTAAGGGCCAATAGTAAACTGTAACTATTGAAATGATAATTCCAACTCCTATGCGGAGGTGCCAGGCCAGAAGCCATTACACATCTTGCTGCGGCCTAGCTGGCTAGAGATAGCTCGCCAAACTTTAGCTAGGCTCAGAAACTTCCACTAGGACTCAAGCCTGGGCCTTTTAGGTCCCAACAGACTTGGAGATTTGTCACTGGCTCAAGTTGTTGGACTTGAAACTACAGAATTTGATGTTTGCCCTGGTTCTTTTAAATCTTGTTTTGGCTGAATGTTTCTTTGCTATGCCCAGTGACATCTTTTGCAGTGTAAATGTGTATTCTGTGCCATTATGGGTTTTGGGGAGATGTCTTTTTGGTATTATGGCTCAGTTAAAAGACCTTGGATCATGGAGATGTTTGAACATCATTGGGATTGATTAAAACCAACAGGGACTTTTAAAGTTGGAATGAATGCATTGAATTTTAAATCATGTATGGTTATCAGTTTATGGGGGCCAGGGGTGGAAATGTGGTGGTTTGACTCAGGTGTCCCCTATAATCTTAGGTGTTCTGAATGCTACATTCCCAGGTGATGGAAATTTGGGAATTAACAGTTCCTGGAGGGAGTGTATCGTTGGGGGTGGGCTTATGGGCTTTATAGCCAACATCCCGCTTGGCAGTGTTTGGCACACTCTTCTGTTGCTATAGTCCACCTTATGTGCGTCAGGGGGTTATGTCCACCTTCTGCTCATGCCATCTTTTCCTCTGCCATTGTGGACCTATCCCTTGAGCATTTAAGCCAAAATAAACCTCTTTTTTTCCACAAGCCACCCTTGGTTAGGTGATTTCTACAAGCAATGTTATCGTGACTGCAATAAGCAACATTGAAAAAATTTGTTTCCCAGCCTGATGTCACAGGTCTGAAATCCCAAATTCTTCAGATGTTGAGGCAGGACGCTTACAAATTCAAGGACAGACTGGGTCGTTTTGTGAAACTTCGTGGTGTTTTTAAATCAGTTGTCCCTCCTGAGCTCATGTGATTTTTTTTTTTTTTTTCGAAGTAGGGTCTCACACTAGCCAAGGCCAATTTGGAACTCACTGTGTAGTCTGAGGTTGGCCTCAAACTCACAGCAACCCTCCTATCTCTGAATACCGATTATTAGGATTAAAGGCATGCACCTCCACACCCAGCTAATTCACATGATTTGTAATGCAAAGTTTGGAAGTGGAGCCTTGTTGCAGGAGGTGTGTTGCTGGAGGTGGGCTTAGGGGTATTATAGCCAGCTTGTCCTTGCTAGAATTTGGCTCACTTGGCTGCTGCTGGTTTCAAACTCCTGTGGCAAAGATGATATCATCCAGGTTCTGCTCATGCCACACTTTCCTCTCCTATCATGGAGCTTCACTTTGAGACCTTAAGCCAAAAGAAATCTTTTCCACCCCTGTTCTGCTTTTAGTAAGGTGCTTTGTCCTAGCAATGAGATGGTTACTACAGTACTCTATGTCAAAATTTAAGAAGTACATGATAAGGGGGTGGGGATATAACTCAGCAAGAGGGCATTGGCCTAGCATGCACTAGATTCAATTCATACCACAAAGATAAAGTGAGATGAAATGAGGAGGAGGTAAGAGGGAATGAGGAAATGGAAATAAAATGAAAAATGGAAGGAAAGGGATGGGAGGAGTGAGATAGGAAATCCACCCAGGTGTCCATCACTAGAAGAATGGATAACTAAGATGTGGTATATATACACAATGGAATTCTATACATCAGTAAGAAAAAAATGCCACAATGAAATTTGATGAAAAATGGTTGAACCTGAAACAGATCATTCTCAGACAACTTGCCCAATCACACATAGAAAATTGCCACATAGTCTCACTCATCTACAGCACCTAACCTGAATCTACCCAAGATGCCTTACATACCCAGCAAGCATCTTGAGGACTAGTCAATAGGAGGGGTAGGGAGGGAGGGAAGGGCAACGGAGGGCATGGGGGACACAAATCTAGACCCAAACGGCAATGGTACCATAAAGTTCTACATCCTAAAGGCAGACCAAATGCTTGGACATTCACCAGGCCCTTAGAGGGAACACCTCAACCACAAGGCACTGTAGAGGGTATGATGAAGACTTACCTTAATCTTCTACCACCTCTCTCTCTCTCTCTCTCTCTCTCTCTTCTCTAACTTTTTTATAATAGTTGTCTTTTTCTTCCTTGCCTTAGTGGGCACTGACCTGTGACTCCCAGTACCATCATGTGGCTATCATCCACAATGAGCTTTTGATCAGAGAGACCTACAAGGTTTCCTAAAAGACAGATTTCTGTCAGAGTACTTGATGACCCACCCAAGGTTAGTGGTAAGACCCTATTGCTGAAGACACTGTATGCGGTTGACACCTAAAATGGAATGACATGACTGGAAGCTGGAAGAGAGTCAGTCCCCAGACGGCGCATCTAGTGCCGGAAGGTGCTACATGGGCGACTGGGGGAAAATGAACAATATCTGCCGAAGCAACTAGTGGTCTAACCTACTTAGCAGCAAATAACCTGTCATGATGCTCACACAAGTGCAGAGTGGCACACAGCCATGGTGGGAAACCAACTGCTCTTGATTTGGCTAACTGATCCCCTCAGTGGTATGAGACCCATAGCTGGAGCTGGGAAACAAGTCAGAACCATATCCAAACATAAGCCCACTCTCCAATATCAAGCTCCCATCAATCATGGGCTACAAGAGGGCCTACACATATTAAATTCTCTATTAAAAAAAAAAGTAGGGCTGGAGAGATGGCTTAGCAGTTAAGCGCTTGCCTGTGAAGCCTAAGGACCCCGGTTCGAGGCTTGGTTCCCCAGGTCCCACGTTAGCCAGATGCACAAGGGGGCGCACGCGTCTGGAGTTCGTTTGCAGAGGCTGGAAGCCCTGGCGTGCCCATTCTCTCTCTCTCTCTCCCTCTATCTGTCTTTCTCTCTATGTCTGTCGCTCTCAAATAAATAAATTAAAAATGAACAACAACAACAAAAAAAAAGTAATCCCATTTGTCTGGTGCTAACTTTACTCTCTGGTGGAGAATCTGCTTCTCTATTTCAGATATATGTAGTTCCTAAGGAGAGAACCAGCCCATCATATCTCAAAAGGGCCCTGGCTGAAACTAAGAAAAGTTGGTGAAATAAGCAAGGGTGATGTTTTCATGTGAAACAGATACCAGCACAAAGGGGAAGGGGACCAACACAGAGAAAAATCAACTCCTAACAAATCAGAGAGCCAGAGCCTCAGAGGCCCCCAACACCTCAGCACTGAAGCAGACCAAAAATGAACCCAACATGGAATTAAAAAAATAAAACAAAAGCCTTGAAAGATAAAGGAAAAATTATAGTGAAATAAATATGCATCCTTATAAAATAGCTTTCACATAAACTGACTTTATAGCAGTGTTAATGAAATTTTAATTAGCCAAATTACAAAGTAAAATGTAATAATATTTATCTTTTACAGTATTTTAATAAAGATTTCAGATATTTCCATTCTTAATTTTCTAGTAAAACTTTTTTCAAGTATCCTCGCTTTCTAATTTGTGTTAAAATTGACAATAAATTTACTCTGCTGTGACCACATCTGTTTAGTCAGCTTTTCCTTGCTAAGGTGAACACCCATCCAGATAGAATTTATGGGAGGAAGGGTTTGTTTCATGTTTACAAAAAATCCAAGGGGACACCATCAGTGACAGAAGAAGCTTGCTCCCTTTCATGGCACCAAGCAAAAAGAAACAGCAACAGCAAGGAAGCAAGCAAGAACTGCCATAGCACAAAGTGTTCTCCACACACTTTTGGGCTGGAATTCAGATCCACCCCTAAACACACCTTAGGGCTTGACATTAAGGTCCATCTCCAGTGACATGTCCCCCTCACCTCTCAGCAAGGATCTGCCTGCTAGGGGCTCAAGCAGATGTTTAATTTAAAAATGTCTGAGGAGCCGGGTGTGGTGGCACATGCCTTCAATCTCAGCAATCTGGGGGCAGAGGTAGGAGGATCGCCATGAGTTTGAGGCCACCTTGAGACTCCATAGTGAATTCTAGGTCAGCCTGAGCTAGAGTGAGACCCTACCTCGAAAAACCAAAAAAAAAAAAAAAAAAAAAAGGCTGTGTCTATGGGGTTGGGGCAATGGCTCAGTGGTTAAAGGGACTTGCCTACAAAGGCACCCTGGGTTCAATTCCCCAATACACATGCCAAGCCAGAACCAGAAGGTGGCACATATGTCTGGAATGCATTTGTAGGGGTAAGAGGCCCTGACATGGCAGTTCTCTCTCACTCTCTCCTCACAAATAAGTGAATACAGTGTTCTCTTAAAGTCATGTGTGTATTGTTTCACTTCTGACATGTTGGCACATGTTGCAAAGGTAGCAGTCTTCATCAGCCTCCAAAACTTTCCTTTGCAAGCACATATACATTTTACCTAAACTATATTTGAACTAAATGTATTGTGATTGCACGTCAACCTCAACATAAACAAAAAACCACCCTAAAATAAACCAAATTTGCAATATTAGCACATAAAAAGAATGACATATGCCAGGAGAATTTCAATAATTTTGAATTTGAAGAAATAACTGTAAGTTAAGTCATTTTATGACAAGATTTTGGGCACATACTATAGAATGAATAAAAATCAAAAGCATTAGGATAAGTAAAACAAAAGCCGACAACGAGAGGTCATGTCCTTGTGTTTGGACACAAATATCTTTAAACACTAAGACATCTTCCCAGTCTGTATCCTGGCTTTGAATTCTCACTGTCGAGTACAACCAAAGATCATGGGCCAGACAGAACAGTTTTCATAAGAGGACTGAAAAGTGGAAAGAGACAAGCACACTGGAGCAAACCTCAGGTCTTCAGGATGACACAGTGATCATTTCTGTTATTTTTGTTTTTTTGTCTTTGTTCCTGCTTTATAAAAACTATGTATACTAGACATTGTTCACCTGACATATAGAGTATTGAACATGCACAGAGCCAAAAGAGGTTAAGGAATTTTTGAAAAGGTCATGATTATACCTAGAGCTCTGTATGCTAATTAAAATATAAAATCAATACTGCTTTTTCAGCTAAGATGTTGCAAGTATATTTGGCAAGGATTTCCAGCCCACTGCAACCAAATATCATGAACAAATAACCAACAAAATCCATGGCCCACACAAAGTGAAAGTGGAGACTGCCAGTTTTGCACTCTTCTCTGTGATGGCAACTGGAGACCTTGCCCACTCAACAAAAGGTCCAACACATTTCAGATGCAGCAGTAGAAAAGGGGAATAATTTAAGCTTGTTCCAGGTCAGCCCGGGCAAGAGTGAGACCCTATGTTGAACAAAACACCCAGGCACGGTGGCACATACCTTTAATCCCAACACTGGTAGGCAGAGGTAGGAGGATCCTCATGAGTTCAAGGCCACACTGAGACGACATAGTGATTTCCAGGCCATCCTGGCCTAGAGTGAGACCCCATCTCAAAAAGCCAAACCAAACCAAACCACACAAACAAACAAATGAACAAACTATATATATTATATATTATATATGCCACTTCCTATGAAAGGAAGTGGTTTAGGAGTAAGATTGTCAGTTTCTGAAGGCACCAGGCATGAATTATTTCACATCCAAATTGTCCTGGTGATGCTGTGAGTATTATGCCTGTAGGTAGTTAAAACATTCCCTTTAAATTTAAAACGAATAAAATGTGGCTGAGTCAAAAGTTGATCAATGTTAGAACCTTGTATTTCGCAGAATCAGGAAAATGTTGCTTTTTCAGGGAGAGTGTGGTTCCATACAGTGGGACTTCCAGTCAACATTCTGGGTTTTGTCGTTGTTTGGTTGGTTGTTTTGTTTGTTTTGTGTTCTGAGGCAGGGCCTCTGTAGCCCAGTCTGGCTGGGAATTTACTATGTAGTTTCAGGCTGGCCTCAAACTCACACAGTGATCCTCCTGCTTCTGACTCCCAGTTGCTGGGATTAAAAGCATGCACTGCCACACTCAACTTCAACATTCTGAACGAACCTTCCCAGTACCAGCGATTATGATGAGGACACCTCTGTGTGAGACACATAAAAGAGCAGTTTGTTAACTGAAAAATATGCTCTTTGTTCACTAGACCTTAAGAGGATTCCATGAGTGTTTGGGACTAGATAGGGGCCACAGAAACATGATATATCTCCAATAAATCAATACATCCTTCATGTTGTAATGCCTGTGAGAAGTTCATGGGTGGAGGAGCCAAGTGAGGCTTTATTTCTTAGGACATTCTGTCTCAGACACAATCAGACACAATCTCATTTACTTGTCTGTGCAGGAAACATCACAGAAACCGAAACACCCAGCACAGAGCTATTTCTGAGCAAGATTCCACGAAGAGAAACTGATTAGGACACACAAAGGTAGGGCTGAAATGGACTGCTTCATTTACTCAGTTCTTCTGTTACTTGCCTTCATTTGGGGGTACATTTCCTCTATTGAGACTGGTTTAAATGGTTTTAGGATGTGGGGTGCCATAATGAGATGGTTATGGTAATGGACAGTGATTAAGATGTTGAAGATGGGGCTGTAGACATAGTTCACTTGGTAGAGTGCTTGCCTAGTATGTACAAAGCTCTGGTTTCCACACCCAGCATTGGACAAAACCTCTCCTGTGGATGTACACCTGTAATCCTAGCGTGAGTGAGTTCAGGTCCAGCCTGGACTATTGAGATACTGTGTAACATAAAGAAAGATGAGGGGATGGAGAGATGTCTCAGTGCTTAAGGGCACTTGGATGCAAAGCTTGGTGGCCTGGGTTTGATTTTCCCAGTACTCATGTAAAGCCAGATACATAAAGGTGGAACATGGGCCTGGCATTCCTTTGCAGTGGCATCAGGCCCTGGCACACCCACCTCATTTATGAGCTCCAGCTCTCTCTCTCTCTCTCTCTCTCTCACTCTCTCCTTAAAAAAAAAAAGTATTTTAAAAAGATAGATGAAATTGTCCTCTAGTGAAGTCAAGCATAAATGACCATATGATGCAATCTTGTTTTTGAAATCATAATTATTCTACACAAATGAGCCTTTTCTTTAAAGTTAAAATAACCCTGCTGTGTGATAACTTAGGAGTCTGTTTATAAAATTCTAAGTACTGAGAAAATATTGCTACAAATAATGAGAGATGTAGCACAGCTGCTAATGTTGATTATAACTTAGCTCAGTTTGCTATTAGTATATATTAACTGTACAAAATGGCGGGTTTGGGCTGGAGAGATCAGTCACTGTTTGAGACGCTTGCATGCAAAGCCTAATGACACAGGTTTGATTCCCTAGTACGCATGTAAATCCTTGCAAATAAGTACAAACAAATAAATAAAATGCTTTTTTAAAAATAGCTGGGTTTATAATGACATATTTTCATATGTGTATATAAATGCTTTGATCCAAATAGCCTGCGGGCACAGTTGGAAGATCACAGTGACAGACCTGGGATTGGGGTGCTTTTCAGTAATGATCATGGGAAGGCCTCTGTGCTATGGTGTTACTGTGGCTTCATTGTAGATCTGACCTGAATAATATTTTGGAAAACTGACATATATGTACATTTGTGTATTTGTTTATTTGTGTGTGTGCATGTGTGCAATGTGCACACACACAAATGGGTGCACCAAGGTCTCCTGCTGCTGTAATGGTATGAACAGAGCCCAGATTTGGAGGCTCGGCTAGCAAACGTCTTTGACATATGAGCCACCCCCCAAGGCTCCACGCTGCCTCACACCCACACTTTGACCAAGTAGGTGCTGAGCCCTGAGCTAAGCAGAGAGAATGAAAACTGCTTTTCCAGTTCCCATCCTTCTCCAGGGGTGTGACAGGAAATGGCATCTGTTTCTCAACATTTGCAGGACTGGACTGTGTCAAAATTTACCTGTCAGAAATCAGGGGAGAATTCTGAAAATGTAAACTACACTTTTATCCACATTCCTGAGGAAAAAAATTGTAGCTGAGTGCAGGTCAAGCACTCCTCCACATTTGAGCACTTGTCTCTCCTCTAACTGACTATGAGTCACCATGGTGACATGACATGTCAGAGCCCATGGTGACATCAGCAGATTGTTGCTTCCCTACAAAGGTTCTAGAACAGACGTGCTTTGGACCAGGCAGGACATGATTAGTGATCCTCAGAACAAGTAGTGCAGATTTAGTGTAGGACTATGAACACTAAGAGCATCAAAAAGAATGACAAATCCATTGGGAAACCAGTGGTTGGTGAACAGCCAGCTAGAGCTGCCCCATCTGAGGCTTCATGTGATCCAAACGGGGACACCAGAGGAGGTTCAGAAGCTCAGAGTGGCCAAGGCAGGAGTCGAGATCCAAGCCTCAGAGAGAACCTCCAAACAGAACCAGACCACCATGCAGCCAGTGAGGAAGGCACCTGCAGCCTCCTGGGGCTTCCCTTTCCCAGAAAACTCTGGGCAGTAGTGGAGAACGAGGCCTTCAAGTCTGTGGGCTGGAGTGAGAAAGGAGACACCGTGAAGATTGAGGGAGAACTTTTTGAAGCAGAGGTCCTTCACCGCAGTGGTGCAGATAAAATTTTTGAAATGGACAGCTTAAAGCGTTTCATCTGTGAACTTAATCTTCATGGGTTCAGGAAGATACGCACAAAGAATTCACCAGTGCACTCTGGAAAGAAGAAAATGATGGTAGAGTATATTTGTGTCAAATTTTCTATGAAAGATTATTCTTTGCCTAGAAAAAATTCTTTTTTTTAGATTCCCACTACCAATGCCATGAACAATGGGCTGTAAGCTTTCCATTTTCTGTGTTAATTAATTTATTTATTGACAACTTCTGTACTTACAGACAATAAACCATATTTCCCTCCCCTCCCCCACTTTCCCCTTCACAATTCTGGTCTCCATCATATCACCTCACTCTATCCATTAGTCTTTCGTTTTTTTCTCAATTTTTATTAACATTTTCCATGATTATAAAAGAATATCCCATGGTAATACCCACCCTCCCCCCTCTTGCCCCTTTGAAATTCCATTCTCCATCATATCCCCTCCCCATCTCAATCAGTCTCTCTTTTATTTTGGTGTCATGATCTTTTCCTCCTCTTATGATGGTCTTATGCAGGTAGTGTCAGGCACTGTGAGGTCATGGGTATCCAGGCCATTTTGTGTCTGGAGGAGCACGTTGTAAGGAGTCCTGCCCTTCCTTTGGCTCTTACATTCTTTCCGCCTCCTCTTCCACATTACACCCTGAGCCTTGGAAGGTGTGATCGAGATGTTATCCAGTACTCCAGTCACTTTTTTTCCCCAGCACTATCATACCTTCTGAGTCGTCCCAAGGTCACTGCCATCTGAAAAGAGAAGATTCTCTACCAAAACTGAGAGTAGCATTAATATAAGGGTATGAATATTAAGATAAGTCCTTCCTGGGCAGTTTGATAAATCTTTTCATTTTCAAGGATAACTGAAACTATTCACTGACTGGTAACTGTATAGAGTACAAAAGTAGAATGTTTGATATTAAAATGTGTGCCATCCCCTTAGATAGGTGCAGGCTAGGAGGACTCTTGGAGGCCAGGTCATGGCCTACATATGGTTCACGACCTTCAGCTGTGAGCATTTTGTTTCTAGTGAGGCCGTGCTGAAGGGCACCAGGACCATTGAAAGCAATGGAAATGATTTTCTCCATCACATAATCAGCTGAGTACGATGGGACAGTGTGACAGTCATGCATTCTTTACCTCAGAATGACTAAAAGCTTTCTTTTCCTTTCAGATCTATCAAAATGCAAACTTTCAGAGGGATAACCCAAGGCTGCTCGAGAACATCTGGAGGAGAGGATGTCAACGCAGCCCTGCTCAGGAAGAGCCATGCTGCAAGAGAAGGAAGCTCGTCTGCCCCCGACGCTCTCCACACCTTCAGAAGAAGAAGCAGGAAAAGACCATTTCCCTGAAGGAAGCCCCCAAGAAACAGGCACCCCAAGGCCAGGGCACCTTCCTTCCAGCTGGTGTCACTGGATGCCCCCTAGCACTATGCCCTCCTGAGGAGCACAGCGTCCCATGTGGAGAATGCCCCCCTGAGGATGGCCACAAGGTGTCTCCGGCTGGTGACAGAATGGAAGGGTCTGGGCAGGTGAGCATCAGACCCTCATGGTACCCTGATTGGGGTTCAGTGATATCTTTCTACAACAAGTGTTCCTCCATGCTGAAGGCTGCCTTGGCAGCCATTTCCTTAAGTGAGCTGTCTGATGGGGAGAGGGAGCAGGGCTCCACCAGTGAGTCCTCTGCTGAGGAAGAGCAGGAGGGCTTCCGTCAAAATAAGTGTGTCATCTGTGTGCTATACAAGGACAGTTCTCGTTCATGAGCTCACCGGCCATGTAACACTGCAAAAAGTCCTTGTTCACTAAATACAACCTAGTGTGTTCCTATAAAGAAGCACAAACCCCATGGTATTAAATAAAGAATCTCAACTTCTGACTTAGGCTGCTCAGTACATCTTGACCCTGTAGTTTCATGCCTTTTTCAGCAGCTTGGGTTTTGGGGAAATGCCATCTCCTCACTGACAGTAAATAAGAATCATCCAGATGGTTTTCTCTGGCATAAACTAAGACACCCTGTGTAACAACAGAGACATTTATTTGTTAACTACTGCAAACCAAGAGAGCACTGGATGGATTTTCACACATTAGATCTTCTCAGAGAACACTGGGGACCTAACAAACAATATTGGGAGAATCTTGGTTTTGGCAATATAGGTCTCCATGCACAAAGTCTAGTCCATGTCCTTAGGGAAGCCACGAAAGCAGTGGTCAGACCCAGCAATGCTACTAATGGTCTTAGGTACATATCGGATGTGCAGCAGCTGCAGCCAGGCAGCAACAGACAACAGCATGTCTAAATTATCAGAACATAACCATGTTAGGAAAGTGTAAGAGAAAAGCCAAAAAAACCTGGAGTTGATCTCTACAGATTGTTTGTTATTAGAGAAAACGGTGAGGGACAGCAGCATTCCCTTGGGATGGAGGATGGAGCACTGAGCCAGGCTAGGGCGCAAGTTTATAAGGAGGATCCTGAGAAAAACTGAGTATAACAGGTGCAGTTGATTAGAAAATTGTCGCTGTTTGTGTCCTAGTTCAGAATAGGCTTCTTCAGCCAGGAATGTCTAAGGAGGATACTCAGATGGTCACTGGTCCTTCAAGGCCCTCTAGGCTAAGGGAGTACATGAGTCAGCGAAAGATGCCAAATGTAATGAGGGAAAGTGCCTCTCTTGCCTTCTTGATTGTGCAGAAGCTCTAAGGATAATTACTAACTCTTTAGTTCCCTTTAGTTTTTATGGAAGGCTATTGACCCTTCAGACAGACTGGTGACTTTTCTTATAATGATAGTGCATGGGGCAGGCCAGGAAAGCCAGGTTGGGTGACCGACTCAAGAGGACAGTAGTCTATGTGCCCAGAGTCCATGTGCTTCTCTTAGGCTCTTCCATTTGCACACACCCAAGCACACACACAGGTCCATGCCCTGGGCCAGAGACACACTGCCACAAGCTCTCAGATTATCTTCAGAAAATGAGGTCCAGAACGGAGAAGCTAACTACCCCAGGCTTTGGAGTACAACTTAGCAACCCTACACAGGACTTCTGGTGGCCCATCTAACTAAAAACGATTTGAAAAACTGTAACACACACCCGACCATTAGCTCACAGTTAAGTAGAGCCATCACCTAGCCAGAGGAACAACATTCTGGTGGCTCCTCTCTAAGTTTTCTTCACTATATGTGATACAGCCTGACAGAACGGCTGTCACCATTAGGCCACATTTTTCCCTCCTTTGCAGGTCTCCTTCTGGTTAAAGGAAGTGGCTGACATTTCAAAGGACAAAGGTCATGTCATGCCCTGAGGAGAGCCTTTCCAGAGCAAAATATCTGCCTTGAGCAAGGCATTATTAACACCATACACTTATGAGGGCTGGAGAGATGGCTTAGAGGTTAAGGCATTTGCCATCAAAGCCAAAGGACCTCCGTTTTATTCCCCAGGACCAATGTAAGCCAGATGCACAAGGGGCACATGTGTTTTGAGTTCGTTTACAGTGTCTGGAGGCCCTAGCATGTCCATTCTCTCTCTCCCTCTCTCTGCCTCTCTCTCTCAAATAAACAAATAAACAATAAAGTTGTTTATTTTTCTTTTAAAAAGATCATACACTATCATGGGGCACACCAGCTCATACTAACTTGTTCAGTGCTCTCAGGAACTGATAACTTTGAGCTGTGTTTTTGTTAAGCCTAATTGTACTTTTCCCTAATCATGAGGTGGAGAAACACCTTACAAAAGTGTTTCTCTCTCTCTCTCTCTCTCTTTCTTTCTTTCTTTCTTTCTCTTTCTCCATGCTAGAACTTGTGCTCACACATCTCTCTTAGACTATCTTACCCTATGAATTGATTGTACCACTTGCAATGCTAAAGCCAGGAGGTCCCCAGGCACAAAGTGGGAAGAGTTATGGCAAAGATGCTGCCAAGCTCCATCCAGAATGAATCCCAGCACAGCATGATGCAGGCATGCCGGGCTGCGGCGAGCTGTAAGGCAGGAAAGTGATGACCTGTATAGAAATGGTTGGAGCTTACTCTTGAGCTGCAGTGGCAGGAGGGCCTTTGGAGTGGGACAGAATAATGCTGGCAATTTTTAGCTAACGTCCTCTGCAGATCATCATTCTCCCTACAATAAACCTCATAATTCATATTTCTCTAAAGAAATATTCCCTAAATTTATGCAAAGCAATGCATATTGTAGAAGAGTGCTATAGACTGTGTGCTGTGGTGATCAGCACTTATTACAGGAAAATCCTCTATGCTGAGTGGTGGGGTGACCAGCAGTGACTGTAGGACCAAAGCAATGTGATCTGTGGGGAATAATGAAAAGCAGGGAGTGTGGGAAGTGGGCAATGCTGACTGTGGGATAGGGTGCCCTGCCGTGAGTGCAGGAGGCTGCTGTGGTTTGTAGTGTGTATTGACTGGCTGTGGGGGGGAGAGAGCATGATTACTGTGGAATGTGGTAGCAGTGAAAACGAGGGAGCGTGGTGTGAGGTGAGTTGGTGAGCAGTGTAGGAAGATGACCTTGTAGATTGCGAGGATTAAAAAGCAGTGAGTGATTGAAAGGTTTGCTATAGCCTCTGGGGTAGGGTGACCTACAGAATATGTGGAAAAGGGCAGAATAGGTTGTAGAGAATAAGGGGTAACAGTGAAATTGGAAGGAGTGTGCTGCACCCCGGATGGTGGAGTGAGCAACAGTGAATGTACCATGAGATAAATGTACAATGTGAGGAGTAATAAATACTGATGTGTGCGGGAGGAGGCTCCCACATACTGTGAGGTGGCATGACAAGCAGTGATTGAAGTATAAGGGTAGTGTAGAATATGAGGTTATGTTACGTGTCTCACTGTGGGAAAAGTGTGGTGTGTGGGAACTTGTCCTGAATGTCACCTGAGGATGTTGTAGTCAGTAGACATCAATGAAAAGCAGTGAATATGGAAGGAGGATGTTGAATGGTTGTGGTGTGTGGTAAGCAGAAGTGCATATGGGAGTGGATGATGCTAAAAAATTAAAACTGGGCTGGAGTGATGGCTTAGCGGTTAATGAATTTGCCCGCAAAACCCAAGGACCCAGGTTCGATACCCAGGACCCACATAATCCAGATGCAAAAGTGGTACATGCTTCTGAAGTTCGATTACAGTGGCTGGAGCCCCTACTGCCCCCATTCTCTCTCTCTATCCTCCTCTTTCTATGTCTTAAATAAATAAACAAAATATATTTTTTTAAATGCAAACTGTAGAATATAAGTGAGTTTGCTGTAGATTGTAAGGTATTTGAGGCCATGGTAAAAAGTGAACTTTTGTGAGTGTGGGAGAAGTACAATGGAGACTGTGGGTTGGGGTGACTTACATTGAAAGTAGGAGCATGGTGATATGTCTTGTAGGGTAATGAAAATAGTTATTTTAGAGTGTGCGCTGCACATCATGGGATGGGGTGACCAGTAATGGATGCAAAAGTAAAGCCTTGTAGATAATATTGAGTAATTAAATCACAGAATTTTGAGGAACTATGTTGCTGACTGTTGGGTGGGCTAATTATCAGCCATTATGTGAGGATGGTTCTGTAGGCTGTGGTGAATAATTAAAAACAGTGAATGTGCAAAGAAGGTAGGCACAGGAGACTGTGTGGTATGGTGACTAACAGTGAGTATTGCAGAATTCTGTACACTGTGTAGGGAATATAAAATAATGACCATGTAGCCTGTGGGAGTTAATAAAAAGCAGGGAGTGTGGGAGCAGGACCCTGTAGACTGTTGGATGAGGATACCAGCAATGAATATCAGAAGTCATTGCAGTAGAATGTAGATCAGTGAATGTAGGAGGAACATTCTGTAATCTTTGTGGTTAGTGTCCATCAGTGAATAACACAGGGTGGTGCTGCAGTCTCTCAGGTAGAGATAAGGGCAGTGAATGTGGGAGAAAAGTGTTGTGGTCTGCGGGTGATGGGAGCAGCTGTGAATGCAGGAAGAGTTTGCTGTATCTGTGCAGTGGGGTGAACAGCAGCAAGAATGGGGACGCGATGCTATAGCATGTGTGTGGAAACAAAATTTGGGAGTTATGTAGGACAAAGCTTTAGAGGATGAGTCCAGTGTGTCAGCAGTTAAGGATGGGAAGAGGGCCCTGTGGAGTTAAGAGACCAGGAGTTACTGGAGGAGGAGAGTGCTGTAAACTATGTGGTATGTTGTAGGGCACAGAAGTGAATGTAACAGGAGGGTCCCATAGACTGAAGGCTGTAATATATGGAGAGAAAGTAACAGATGGAGGCCTTCGTGGACCAACGGTAGTAATAATCCGGCTGTAATACTAGCAAGTTAGGAAGGAGAGAGCAGTAGACCATGGAGAGGAGTGCTTCAGTGAATGGAGGAGGAGGAGATTGCAGATGGAAGGCTGTGGTAGATGGAGAGAGTGTAATGGATGGAAGGGAAGGCACAGGGACAGCTGGGTTCCTGGAGAGAGGGGAAGACACACAGTCTGTGGGGGTCCAGGAGAGAGGGAAAGACCCGCGGGCCTTGGTTGGGGTGTGCTTCAGAGATAGAGGAAGCACAAGGTCCCTATGGGCAGGGTCAGAAGGAGAGTAGAAGATAAGCAGGCAAGCCTGTGGGGATCCAGGAGGTGGCTGAAGGTGCAAGGACTCTGGTTGGGGTGTGTCCCAGAGAGAGGAAGGCACAGGGATGGTGGAGGACCTGGAGAGAGGGCCAGGCAGGCAAGACCAGGGAGTTTGGGGCCCGAGGGCCTTCCCCTTTCTCAGGGAGCCCTGCCTACTGCGTGCTTCCCCCCCGCCATAGTCCACGCACCTTCCCCTCTCTCCTGGACACCCCTCTTTCCTTTCTCTCCCCGATCCCCGCAGTGCACGTGCCTCCCCCTCTCTCCTGGGCCCCGCCGAAATGCTGGCCTTCCTTTCTCTCCCTGACACCAGCGGTGCATGCCCCTACCTTTCTCTCCCTGACCCCCTCACTATGAGCGCTTTCCCCTCTCTCCAGGACCCCCACAGTCCATGCGTCTTCTCCTCTCTCCAGGACCCCAGTAGTATGCGGGCGCTTTCCCCTCTCTCCTGTACCCCCGCAGTACACGCGCCTTCCTTTTTCTCTGGGAACCCCATAGTACACTAGCCTTCCCCTCTGTCACTGACCCCCAATATGCACACCTCCCTGTCTCTCCCAGAGCCCAGTAGTACATGAGCCTTCCTCTCGCTCAGGGATGCAGTGCGCCTTCCCCTCTCTACTGGAACCCTTCCCCCCCACACACACCCGCAGTAAACGTGACTTCCCCTCTCTCCAGGCCCAGCAGTCCACACACCTTCCCCTCTTTCTACACCCCTGAAGACCATGTGCCTTACCCCTCTCCCAGATGGCCTCACACTGCGTGGCTTCTCCTCACTCCTGGACCGCTGTCTAATGGGGCACTGGAGCCTTCCCCTCTCTCCTAGAACTGACAGAAAGCAGAGATGTTACAGGAAGTGGAGGTGTGGCTATCACACCTCAAGACCAGTGACCCATTTTCTACAAGACTTCACTTCTTAAAAGTATGTAATTTTCCCAAGCTGCACCACCTGCTGGGATCAAATGTTCAATCACATGAGATTATTGGGGAACATTTCAGTCAAGCTCCAAAACCATATAATGACTACAGTCAGGTTTCTAACTTCTTAATGCCACTCTTGGGGACTAAACTCCAACATATGTTTTGGAGAGGATATGTCTTGTTCAAACAATAGCAATAACTTTTACCATCTCTGTAGTTGCCTCCCAAGTTATAAATCTCTTGCTACACATGAACACTGAAAGCATCCAAAATAGAGTTAGTTAACCTCCCTTTTCTCTGAGTGGTGAGAAGAGATACAGACTTTATGATTCTTGCTTAGTTACATTGCCATCTTCCAACTCACTCAATCTCAAACTATTGAAGTCACCCTCTATTTCTTCCTCAACTTCTCATTTGATCTTTGTTGAGTTCTGTTGCTTCTATTTTAGAAATGTCTGAACATGTGATCTTTCATTACTTCCAAATGGCAGGCTCTTGGTCAAGGGTCTTGTCTTCTCTGATCTAGATTATGTCTGATTGATGGTCCTTCCTCTGGCTTCCTTCACACTCTACACTATTATACAAACAATCCCTACATTATCCCAAGCAACATATTTTTCCCTCTTTTGCCATGAGTTCCATATTGATCATGGTCTAGCCTCATCACATAACACATCATTTCATCTCTGTGGTGAACCATTTATTTTGGTTCAGGCTCATGGGTTTTGATCTCTGAAATGACTTTTCTCCTCTTTTCCTTATGAAGTCTGAAGTAGTTTTGTATGGCTAGCCTAGTAAATTATATTAATCTGAAAGAATCACAGCTTATTTTTTAGTTACTTTGGGTGGCTGCGGCTTGTTTCTCTGCACCGCATCTCACAATGATGAAATCCAGGAACCCAAGGTCTTCTCTAGAGGAGACATTCTCTTATATCTTGAAGAGTTGGCAGCATGTTGGAAAAACAAGCTATGCCCTTTCTTGGTGGTGACTTAGAGCCTTCTTTTTTTTCTGGTTTTTCGAGGTAGGGTCTCACTCTGGTCCAGGCTGACCTGGAATTAACTCTGTAGTCTCAGGGTGGCCTTGAACTCATGGCGATCCTCCTACCTCTGCCTCCCGAGTGCTGGGATTAAAGGCATGCGCCACCACGCCTGGCAGAGCCTTCTTTAAGTACACACTTTCATGGGGTGTGTGTGTGTGTGTGTGTGTGTGTTTGTGTGTGTGTGTGTGTTTTCATTGGGAAACTTTTTCCCTGAAGAGATTACACACATGTCAACTTACCCCAGATAGAACAGAAACAACAGATCAAAGAATAATTGCTCCAAAACCAGTTTTGTTAAGCCAACGAATTTATTGATGTTACTTGTAAAGAAGGGTGAGAGTTCCTTACAGAAGCATGGGCTTAAATTGACAAGCACAGAAAGGTCACCAATGCTGTTTAAGGAATCCAGGCATGGTTGTCATTGGATTCTTAGCATCAGGCTGTCTCCCACAGCTCTTACCAAGTAGCATCCTGTGCTGTGCTTTTATCTAACAGTTTGGGAAAGGAGTTGACTCTCTGCTGATTTGGTTATGGGTCAGAACTTCTTTGTTGGCTTTTTGAAAGGTGCTCACAGTTCTGTATTATCTAGAAAATCAGAATTTGCTTCCCCTGCATGTGTACGTTAAGAGAGTAAGAATGTCTGCAAGGCCAGGGGTGGTGGCACACACTTTTAATCCCAGAATTTGGGAGGTAGAGGTAGGAGGATCACCATGAGTTCAAGGCCACCCTCACATTACATAGTGAATTCCAGGTCAGACTGGGCTAGAGTGAAACCCTACCTTGTGGGAAAAAAAAAAATGTCTTCAGAAGACGGTGGAGAGGTTACAGTCCTGTATAAGTTAATTGTCCATATGCTAATCCAACAATGTGGTCATCTTCTACAAATCCAGGCCACACACACAGTAAGGACTGTCAAGAGGCAGAATACCTGTGGACACCCAATCATCCTTGTGTGACCACATAAGAGAAAATCACAGTGCCTTCATCTACTTCCATATAACTAGTCTGGATTCCCTTCCATTAGCATGTAAGCTAAACACTCTGTATTAGCTGTCTTCCTGTGACAAAAACAAAATACCTAAGCTAATTGATAATTGACTCATAAAGAGAACAGAAGAGAAACGGTATCACTTGGCTCATACTTTTTTGTTGTTGCTTTTTCAAGGTAGGGTCTCACTCAAACCCAGACTGGCTTTGATCTCACTATGTAGTCTCAGGTTGGCCTAGAACTCATGGCAATCCTCCTACTTCTGCCTACTGAGTGCTGGGATGAAAGGCATTCACCACCACACCCAGCTTTCATACTTTTTTTAATAGAAAAGTTTTTGTTAACAATATTCACATAGGCACAGAATATGTATATATATTTAAATTTTTTGTTTATTTATTTATTTGAAAGTGGCAGACTGGGAGAGAAAGAGGCAGATAGAGAGAATGGGCACTCCAGGGCCTCCAGCCACTGCAAACGAACCCCAGACACGTGAGCCCCTTGTGCATCTGGCTAACGTGGGTCCTGGGGAATCGAGCCTAGAACCAGGGTTCTCAGGCTTCACAGGCAAGCACTTAACCACTAAGCCATCTACTCAGCCCACATAATATATTTTGATCATAATCGCCTTTCATTACTTTTTGTGTCTCACTACCATCCCTTTCTCCCTGAACCTCTTCTTTCAAACTAGTCTGGTTTTCATTTCTATTTTTTCCTTCCCTTTTTAAACTTTGTATTGAACACTTCCATACAGTATACCATACCGTACATGATATGCAATGATCATAATTTCTCCCACTGACCTCCTTTTTCCACCTTCCACATCCCCCTTCCACTGAATCCACTTTTCTTTCCAACTCTTTCCCTTCCACTTTAATGCCATCATTTTTTTCCCTCCTATTATGCAGGTCTGTGTAAGTAGCATCAACCGCTGTGAAGTCATCAATGCCATGCCCCTTTGTGTCTGGGGGATAGTGTTACAAGCCCTCCACCCCTTCCTTTGGCCTTTATATTTTTTTATTATTAATTATGGACATACTTAATATGGAAACATCGTGTGCTGGTACAATACTTTCGCTCATCCCAGCTGCCATTTTGAAGGGGGCCCTCCTCATTGGGGTTGCAGGTTCTTGACATTTTTAAATTATTTATTTATTTATTTCAGAGAGAGGGAAAGAGGCAGATAAAGAGAGAGTGAGGGAGAGAGAATGGGCACACCCAGACATCTAGCCACTGCAAATGAGCTCCAGACATATGTGCCCCCTTGTGCATCTGGCTTACATGGGTACTGGGGAATCTAACCTGAGTCTTCAGGCTTCAAAGGAAGCACCCTAACTGATAAGCCATCTCTCCAGCCTGATGTTCACTTTTTTTTTTTTCATCACCCTAAGTCATTCATGAGTAAATGATGATGGCTAAATGCTGTGCAGGTAATGACAGCCAGGGCAAGGCCTTGAATGTGATGGTTACTTCCTGTCTGCAAGGCAGAATACCACTCTTACTTATCCTTTGGCTGTTGAATTCTTTCCACTCTTTTGCGATGTTTGCTGACACTTAGATGGGGTGACAGAGAACAGCATTAATCTATGGGCAGCAACATAAGTATTTAGGGGAAATTTTGATAGACACAACATGTCCATATGTTTTATATTTTTAGTTTGTGCATTTATACAACCTAGCACTCAGACCCTCTGGTTTGTTCTCACTTGGTTTTGTTTTGCTTTTATTTCTTTAATTGAAAGAGAGAGAAAGAGTGAGAAAGAGGCAGAGAGAGAGAGAGAGAGAGAGAGAGAGAGAGAGATCATATATGTGGGTTCTGGAGATGTGAGCTTGGGTCCTTTGGCTTTGCAAGCAAGTGTCTTAACAGCTATGCCATCGTTCCAGTCCTGATTTTATTTTAAGTGCTTTGTTAGCTTGTAGTTTTTCATATGCCTGTCTGTGCAACCATAATCAATGCCTCTTTGAAGATTCTCTATCTTTCCTCAAATCATACACCACACTTTGAAATACTGACAACTTTAAGTGTCTTTCTTAAGCAAACTCAATATGAAATAAAACTAAAGAAAATAATAAAGAAGTTAAGTGCAAAAAGCCCCACGGAGTTTGAAGCTGTTCTTGTCTTCATAAGAAGAAGAAGACAAATTGAAAATCAAAGCAGATTCACAATATTTGATGTTTGATGACAATGTTGATGTCTGTTCCCCAAACCTTCCCTCTTTAGGAAGCTCATTGCAACACACACCATTGGCAGCAAACAATCATAAAACTAATCTAGAGATAAATAAGTAGGGGTTAAACTGAAAATTAACTGAACAAGGTGCTTTTTTCATTTTTAAATTTGTTATTATTTATTGATTTTTTTTTATAAAAAGTTTTTACTTTCAACCCTGTCACCTCTGCTCCAATCCTGCTGAGGTTCTTCTTCAGTGGGGTTATTGGTATTCATTATGGGGTCCCAGAGGCCTCAGTCAGTCTCTACATGGTGGGGGGGGTGGACATGGTACCCAGGCTATTGCCACTCCTCCAGAGGTTCTCAGAAGCTTTCCATGCCCTCTTTTGAAATGCTCCCTGGGCCTTGGCAGGCAAGACAGAGAGCTGATTTAGTGTTGAGTTCTTTGTAGACTCTGGATCTCTGTTATGATGAGGTTTGAGTGACCACATTGTCTGTCACCCTTTCCCTTGAAGTGGTTTTCAGGCTAGCCATGAGAGCACTATTGGTGTCACCACTTACTCTGTAATTACTTCTGGACTGGGGAAGATGAGGTGGAGGTGACCTCATCTCCTGGTAGAGAGTCCCCACTCTCTTCCTGATGTATTGTTGTATCCTTGTTCTGTTCTCTTTCATCTGTAACATAGAAAAGATTCTTCAACCAAAGGTGAGGATAGTTTGAATAAAAGGAGATAAGCCTAGTTATTAGAGAGATATATTGATGTGTATATCCACTCTTCTTAGTTAAAGAACAGTGAGAGTTCACTTTGGACCTTGTTGGATTCCTGTCCTAGGGAATGTGGCTTACTTCCCAGAGCCAAGGATGAGTTCCCTCCATCTGAATGTGTCTTCTGTCAAGCCATGAGTAGTTGGTTGCCTACATCAGCTGTGTGCCACGATTGCACAAGTGTGTGCTTTTTGTTTGGCTGGTTGCTTCTTAACAGGTGAGATATCCTGTTAATTCAATCTGCAACAAAGGCAACTCTTAAGAGCTGGTGTTTATAATTGCTCTTTAGTTATTCCAGTAGTTTACATAGGAAGAAATACTATAAAATGTCAAGTTGGCTGTAAAGGTTCCCCTCCCAGCAGCTATTCTACCTTAGGGCTTGTTTACACAATACACTTCAGAAATTTATATACATTCCTGACAATGGACCCCTTTATATGTTGGGTATGACGACTCTGCATCTGACTGAAATTCCCAGACTGCACCTGGAATGGTTTCATGAAGTGATGAAGCTCCCATGTGTGTTTCCTACAGGGAATCAACGTGACACAGCCTAATGGGCCGTTTCTGACCATGCTCAGTGCCTTGGGTTATGGCAAAACTTAGAAATAACAAATGGAGAACACATTATAACACATAACACACAATAGCAACATAGCTTATTTCTATTAGAGTACTATTCTCTATTATCTCATAAACATTGTCGAATTTCATTAATGTCTAAGTAATTGCTTTTTGAATTTTGTCAAGCCTCCCAGGGACTAAACCTACTAGAGTGTGACACCTCCTGTGGTTTTAGAAAGCAAATCCAGGGCTTCTTGCATGATGAGCAAGCAGTTTACCCATTGAGGTCCATGCCATGCCTTAAAATATTTATTATTCACGTTAGTCTATTCTATGAGATATACTCTCCCAGGAGGTTTGTTAATCAATAATGAGAAATCTTTTCTTCTCACCTCATATCCAATCACCACAAAGTGCATTTATATTAGAGCTGGAATGGCGATTTTCTTCACAATACCTTTATAAGGGAAGAGTGCATTTTGTTCTGTGTTACTGTAGATAATTCTCCATGGTCTGCTCATGTGGAATCCAGAGAAAGAGTGGGCCTTGCTAACATAGCTAACTAATTCTGTTAACTGCACAAATGTATGTATATATGGACATATATGGCATATATTTTATATGACATATGTATTTTGTATTCATCACAGTTCTATACAGAATACAATGAATTATTAAAAGAGGAACCAGGCTAGAGAGATGGCTTAGCAGTTATGGTGCTTGCCTAAGAAGCCTAAGGATCTGGGTTCAATTCCCCAGTGCCCAACTAAAGCCAGGTGCACAAAGTGGTGAATGCATCTGGCAGAGTTCATTCTCTCTCTCTCTCTCTCTCTCTCTCTCTCTCTCTCTCCCTCTTTCTCTCACCTTCAAAAAATATATAAAATATTTTTAAAAGAGTACTTAAGAAAAGGAATTGGCTTAGCTTATGACATCCATGCATTTATATACACGTATATATAAACACATGTATATACCCACATGTACACATTGACATACAACTCAAGAAATGTATGAAAGACGCCATTTGTTTTGTTTTGTTTATTTGAGATAAGGTCCCACTCTATCCCAGGCTGACCTGGAATTTACTATGTAGTCTCAGGCTGGCCTTGAACTCTCACCAGTCCTCTTACCTCTGGCTTCCAAGTACTGGCATTAATGGCATGAACCACCAGCTCAATTTCAAAGGGAAGAAGCTGATGAAATTGGGCTTGATGATTCTACACAATATTTAGGTCACTAACCTAATTCTGTCACCAGACCACTTAACATTTTTCTGCTTTTTAAATTTGATAAGGTCTCACTCTAGCCCAGGCTGAACTGGAACATACTCTGTAGTCCAGGCTGGCCTGAAACTCAAGGGCATCCTCCTGCCTCAACCTCCTTAGTGCTAGGATTATAGGTATGAAACCCCTGATCAGCTAGCATTTTCTTTCCTTGATTATACTTTTACTTGAATAAATAAAGAAATAAACCCTCTTTTGTTAGCAAGTAGCTGAAAGACTGATAATTATTCTGTTTGTATTTTGTGGCAAATATCATTACAACCTGGATTAAAAATATGATTCATGACTTAATCTCAATGCTGACAGGATGACCCATTTTACCAAATTCTGATATGATATAATGCTTTGAAAGACCCCATCATAATTGGATAAAACCATTACAACCAGGGGTTGAGAAAGGTAATGGTCCCTGAAATCTCAGATAGTCCCTCCACATTATTCCACTGAAACACTTATACAATCATACATGGTATGCCCATCAACGTGCTAGGCTGTGTTCCAATGGTCTTACAAATACTAATGAATTTAGACTCCACTAAAATGTCATGGCGCAGGACTACTGTGGCATTTCTATCATGCAGAAAGAAACAGAGACAGGCTGTGGCCCACTCTCATGTTTTTTCTACCATCTTCCATGAGCCTCAGAGAGGCAGAAAGACCACAAGAGACAGAGGGTGGGTAAGAGAGCTGTGTAACGCTGTCTCTGCTCATGATATGGTCGCCACACTCATGACCTCACTGACTGACATGATATACACAAACTCTTCACAACCTTGAGCCCATTTACATTGCACCAAGGGTGACGGAGGAGAGCATGGGGTCCCTCATCCCTCTGAGGGATGATTGACAGTTAGTGGGGGAGGGTATAGTTGCAGCCATTGGTAGTTTACACGCACTCTGGAAAATAATAGGCCACCCCTGTTCATGCAAACACTATTTAAGTTCAGTGGGTGTCGCATACACACACCAGGAAAAATAAGTGCTATGAAAATTGAAGGTAGGCTAGTTAGAAAGAGAAAGAGGTTCAGTGGAAAAGGGACAGAGAGAAAGGCCAAGAAAAGGTAATGAGAGGGGATTATGATCAAAATATATTATATAGGACTGGAGAGATGGCTTAGCAGTTAAGACGTTTACCTATGAACCTAAGGACCAAGGATTCATTCCCCGGAATCCATGTAAGCCAAATGCACAAGGTGGCATATGCATCTGCAGGCCCTGGCATCATGCCCATTTCTCTCTCTCTCTCTCTCTCTCTCTTTGTCTGTCTCTCTCTCTGTGCCTCTTTCTATCTCACAATTCATTAAATCTCTGTAGCGATTGCTCAGAGGTTAAAATGTTTGCCTGCAAATCGTGAGAACCTGGGTTGGAATTTCCAGTGTGCACATAAAAGCCAGATGCACAAGGTGGTACATACATCTGGAGTTCATTCACAGTGACTCGAGGGCCTAGAACACCCATTCTCTCTTTCTGTCTCTCTCTCTCTCCAAACTGCTTCTCAAAACTATTTTATTTACTTATTTCTGAGAGAGAGCGAGAGAGAGGATTTTGCTGTGGAGATATCTGCCTTGCAGGCCAGCTCAGCAGCAAATAGATCAACTGCTGTCTTGAATATTTGTTTGTTTGTTTATTTGTGAGAAAGAGAATGGGTGCACCAGGGCCTCCAACTAGTGCAAATGAACTCTGGACATGTGCCATCTTGTGCATCTGGCTTTATGTGTGTACAGGGGAATCAAACCTGGGTTCTTAGGTTTTGCAGCTAACTGCCTTAAACACTACGCTATCTTTCCAGCTCCTCATGACAGTTGTTACTCTTTTATGTATTTTGACTTTATTTATTTGGGAGAGTGAGAGGAATAAGCAGAGTAAGAGAGAAACTGAGCACATCAGGGCCTCTAGCCACTGCAAGCAAACTCCAGAGATATGTAATACCTTGTGCATCTGGCTTACGTGAGTCCTGGGGAAATCAAACCTGGGGCTTGAGGCTTCAAAGGCAAGTGCCTTAACAGCTAAGCCATCTCTCCAGCCCCTCATGACAGTTCTTACTCTTACTCACTATGACATCTTGGTTGCAAAGTGACTCCCTCCATAGTCTCCAGTGTGGAGGGCTAGATGGATCCAAGCATCCTGGGGGTGGGAGATTATTTAGCAAACACATCCACCTTTGCCTGTCAAATCTGATTCCACTGTGTCTGTTCCCATGGCATACTGAGAAATCTGGTCCTTGGGCAGTCTATCCTAAAGTCCGTTGGCCTTCAGGAATCCATGCAATTCAATCATAAATATCATCTTGAGTGCAATATTTTGAAAGAAGTTGAGAAGCAAGGAGAGCTTATTACTCTGTGGGGGGAGACAATTCTATTTGTCTTTTAATTATACAATTTTTAAAAATATAAGCCGGGCGTGGTGGCGCACGCCTTTATTCCCAGCACTCAGGAGGCAGAGGTAGGAGGATTGCCGTGAGTTCAAGGCCACCCTGAGACTACAGAATTAATTCCAGGTCAGCCTGGACCAGAGTGAGACCCTACTGTAAAAAAACGAAAACAAAAAAATTATTTGTTTGTTTGGTTTGTTTTTTTGAGGCAGGGTCTCACTGTAGCTCAGGTTAACCTGGAATTCACTCTGTAGTCTCAGGGTGGCCTCATACTCCCAGGGATCCTCCTACCTCTGCACCTGAGTACTGAGATTAAAGGAGTACTCCACCACGCCCAGTTTATTTTTCATATTTGATATTTTCATACTTGCATGAAATGCATTTTGTCTTATTCCCCCAAATTAACCACTTTTTATTTTAATTAAATAATTTATTTTATTTCATTATTTATTTATTTTGGTTTTGTTGAGGTAGGGTCTCACTCTAGTCCAGGCTGACTTGATAGTCTTAGGCTGGCCTCGAACTCACGGCCAACCTCCCACTCTGCTTTGAAAATGCTGGGTCTAAAAGGTGTGTATCACCACACCTGGCTTTTAACTATTTTTGGCTCATGATCATGGGTGGAAGGTGACAAACTGTGCAATGGTGAACTTACCAGTGACTACATCACTGATGGGCCAGACTCCCCTCTTGCAGTGATCTTCAGCTTGCCTGGGATGCAGGAGTGTCTGTCTCAGGCATCCTTCCCCTACCCATTGTGAAGTAAACTCGATCTAGAAACCTTCACTATTAACAAAACACAATAGAATATTTCAACTTCTAACCAGACATTTTTGTTTGTTTGTTTTCTTAGCATGAGGCCAAATTCTAAAGTGTCCATCTATAGGTGAATTGGCACACTTTCTTCAAGATAGTACTGTTAGCCAGGCATGGTGGTGCACACTTTTGATCCCAGCACTTTAGAGGCTGAGATAGAAGGATTGTCATGAGTTTGAGGACAGCCTGAGACTACAGAGTGAATTCTAGGTCAGCCTGGGCTAGAGTGAAATCCTACCTGCAAAAGCATAGAAACAAAGAAAAGATAATATTCTGAGAGCTCAGGCAAAGAAACATAGCAAACATCCAGTGTGAAGAAACCAACATCACAGGCTTTCATCTTTCTAAGCGAGTGCTTCCATGAAGGACCTTCACAAATTTTAGTTAATTTATTTTTTGTCTTCTTAAGGCTGTGTCTCATTGTAGTCCAGGCTGACCCAGAACTTATTCTGTCACCCAGGAAGGCCTGAAACTCACAACTATGTCCTCAAACCTTAGCCTCCCAAGTGAGTGCTATCATTGAAGGTGTGCACCATCAAGTCAGTGCTGGCATTGAAGGAGTACATCATCAAACCAGACTCCCTTGCAAATTTTGAAGATTCTCGGCATAGACTGTTTTCTGAGACAACCCTTATCTTAAGTGAATGAGTTTGTCATTTTTTTCCCAAAAAAACTACTTATTTGCAAGCAGAGCAGAGATAGAAGAGAGACATGCAGAGAGAATGGATGTGTCAGGGCTAAAGTTGCTGAAAACAGACTCCAGAAGCATGTGTCACTTTGAACATATGGCTTTATGTGGGTAATGCCAAATCAAATGTGGGTTGTTAGGCTCTGCATGCAATTGCCTTAACCACTGAGCTATCTTGTCAGCCTGAGTTTATGTTTAAACTTATTTTAATAAGTCACTGGGTCTCTTGGGTAGTACATTTTCATGCTGAGCTATGATAAAGAATATGGGAGGGCATATATATGTAAATATTTATAACCTTTTATAAATCTCAAGGTATAAATTAAGTGCAGTGTATGAAACTTGTAACCATAATAAGTTTGGTAATAAGCAAATATAACAATATGCCATAATGATAATATAACTTTTTCATTTGTGCAATATAATATTTGTAATTTTATAGCCCACTTTGGCTACAGGTCACTAAAACCATTAAGAGAAAAGTATTATTGGGTGGGGACTGATCTTTGACAATCAATGAAAAAAAAATGTTTGTCATCAAGGCATGCTGGTCACAGCCAAATATTCCCACTTTAATCCCACTGGAACAGGGGGCCAGCAGCTTGAAAAGTGACAGAAGCTGCAGAGTTCACACATTCACAATAGTGGTTGAAGCTAAAAAAGAATTTATTTGATATGGCACAAGTATCTTCAGAAATTCAAGCTGTTTAGCTGGTTCAGAAGCCTTATTCAGATGTCCACTGTGTGGTATCACATAGTATTGAGTGAAATATTTAAATATCTTTGGTGGGAGGAGTAAGGAACTTCTATGTGATTAATGAAGAGTTTTTCAAGAAAAAATTCTGGAAAGAGGGGCCCATTTCAGACTATTTAAAACCAATTGTGAGCACAGCCCAGAGAGAAGGTAAGCACAGCCTGGAGGGAAGGACCCAGACTTTGGGCCAAGCAACTATAGCTACTTGATATTCAACAAAGGCCCGAACAATATAGGCTGGAAAAAAGATAGCATCTTCAGCAAATGGTGCTGGACAAACTGGAGAATTGTATGCAGGACACTGAAATGTAATCCACACATTTCACCATGCACTACACTCAAATCCAAATGGATCAAAGACCTCAAATAAGACCAGAAACTCGAATACTACTGGAAGAAAATTTAGCAAGTACTTTCCATGATATAGGAATGGAAAAAAATCTTCCTGAACAAAACCCCAGTGGCTCAAGTTCTTAAACAGTCACTCAACCAATGGGATCACATGAAGCTGAAGAGTTTCTTTTTTTTTTTAAATCTTTTTATTATTATTATTATTTTATTTTATTTTTTGTTTTTCAAGGTAGGATCTCACTCTGGTCCATGCTGACCTGAAATTAACTATGTAGTTTCAGGGTGGCCTTGAACTCATGGCGATCCTCCTCCCTCTGCCTCCCGAATGCTGGGATTAAAGGCGTGTGCCACCACGGCTGGCTTTATTATTATTATTTTTTCTTTTTTAAATTTTTATTAGCATTTTCCATGATTATTAAAAAAAAATCCCATGGTAATTCCCTCCCTCTCCACCCCCTACACTTTCCCCTTTGAAATTCCATTCTCCATCATATTACCTTGACATCTCAATCGTTCTACTTACATATTGAAGAGTTTCTTTACAGACAAGCATACAATAAGCAAAGCCAACAACATTACCCACAGAATGGGAGAAAATATTTGCGGGTTACCCAACTGACAGAGGCCTAATCTCTAGAATCTACAAAGAACTCAAAAATCTAAACAGTAAGAAGTCAAACACCCCACTCATAAAATGGGGCAAATAGCTGAACAGGCAGTTCATAGAGGAAGAAATAGAAATGGCAAACACACACTTAAGAAAATGTTCATCATCCCTAATCATCAGATAAATGCAAATTAAACAACTATGAGATTCCACCTTACCCCAATAAGGATAGCAAACATCAAAAAATAAAATGAAAATAAATGCTGGTGAGGATGTTGAGAAACAGGAACATTCATCCACTGTTGGTGGGAAGGTAGGATGGTACAACCACTTTGGAAAGCAATATGGAGACTCCTGGAAAAGCTGACTATAGAGATACCAACAGACTCAGTTATACCCTTACTGGGCATGTACCCTAAAACCTTCAAACCACAGGCCAGAGAGATTTGCTCAACCATGTTTGTAGCAGCTCAATTCATAATAGCTAAGAGCTGGAATCAATCCAGATGTCCATCACTAGAAGAATGGATAACTAAGATGTGGTATATCTACACAATGGAATTCTATACAGCAGTAAGAAAAGATGACACAATGAAATTTGGGGAAAAAATGGTTGAACCTGGAACACATCATTCCAGTGAACTTACCCAATCACAGAAAGAAAATCACCACATAGTCTCACTCATCTACAGCACCTAACCTGAATCTACCCAAGATACCTTGCATACCTAGCAAGCATCTCGTGGACTAAACCCTAGGATGGATGGAGAGGAGGAGACGGCAATGAAAGGGTGGGAAACACAAATCTAGACCCAAACTGCAATGTACCATAAAATGCTACTTCCTAAAAGCAGACCAAATGGCTGAACTTTCACCAACACCTTACAGGGAACACCTAAACCACAAGAGAGGGTAGGATCAATGATAACCTTAATCTTCTACATCTTCCCTCCCTCCTCTTTCTCTCTGTCTTCCCTCTAACTCTTGTATATTAGTTATATTTTCTTCATTTTCTTAGTGGGCACTGACCTGTAAATCCCAGTACCAGCCTGCGGCTATCATCCACAATGAGCGTTTGATCAGAGAGAACTTCAAGGTTTCCTAAAAGACAGATTTCTATCAGAGTACTTGATGACCCACCAAAGGTTAGTGGCAAGACCCTACTGCTGAACATACCATATGCAGTTGACATGTAAAATGGAACGGCATGGCTGGAATCTAGAAGAGAGTCAGTCCCCAGATAATTAGCACGTCTAGTGCCAGAAGGTGCCACATGGGCGTCTGGGGGAAAATGACCAATATCTGTCCAATCAACTCATGGTCTAACCTACATAGAAGCAAATAACCCGTTGTGATGCCCACACAAGTGCGATAGTGGCACACAGCCAAGGTGGGGAACCAACTGCTCTTGATTTGGCTAACTGATCCCCTCAGTGGTTTGGGAGCCATAGCTGGAGCTGGGAAACAAGTCAGAACCATATTCAAACATTATCCCACTCTCCAATATCACGCTACTATCAATCATGGGCTACAGGAGGGCCTACACCTATTAAATTCTCTGTTATCTCATTTGTCCTGGAGCTAAGTTACTCTCCATTGGAGAATCTGCTTCTCTTTTTCAGATAGATGCAGATGTAAGGAGAGAGCCACCCCATCATACCTCAGAAGGCCCCTGGCTTAAAGTAAGAAAAATTGGTGAAACAAGCAAGGGTGATGTTTTCTTGAGGAACTGGATACCAGCACAAAGGGGAAGGAGACCAACACAGAGAAAAATCAATGCCTACCAAATCAGAGAGCCAGAACCCCAGAGGCCCCCAACAACTCAGCACTGAAGCATACCAAAATTGAACACAACATGGCTAAGGGAAGTTTTGCAGAAGAGGGGGAAGAAGGAATGTCAGAGCCACATGTTGGGTAATGATATGCAGAGACATTTATCTTACCAATAACTGTGGGCTGACTCTACAACACACGACTCATATACCTCAACAAGGAGGGGGCCAATGGGAAGGGGTAGGTCACGGATGAGCCTAATAATGGTACCAAACTGACTGTATTTGCTGAATACAAAACTAATTAATAAAAAAATTAAAAGAAAAATACCCTTTGTGCTCTCTGATAAACAAGTATAGAGATAGACCTCATGTAGCAACAGCTGTTGAATAAGTTGAGCTGCAGGTGTATAAATCACCCTTCTGAGAACTAGCATCCAGAGGATCTGAATAACAACTGTAAGAATCATCATTTTGAAATAGTATTAGTAGTCTCTTACTGGTAAGGAAAGGAATGGCTCTCAATGTAAGATAGCTGCAGTGCACAATGACAAAAGGGGTTGGAAATTCCTCCCTCTAGAAATTACCTTAGGAGAATCTGACCATGAAGTTTAGGGATGGTCCTCTTTAAATGATATTTATACTAGGACCAAACCATTAATTGTATCTATTGCCTAATTATGAAACAGCCTCAATAGACTGTTCAAAGCAAGGGTAGCAATGGCTGTCATTAACAAATCACATTCATAATCTGTGAACAGGAGACATAAGAATTGAACTCGTTGAGAAATAGCCAAAGTTGGCTTTGGTAAGCATGTGTATGGATTGACCTCATTGTGAATCAGCCTTAGAAGACAAGGACCTGAAAGTGTACGACCAATCTTCATTGATAAGTCCTCTTACTTAGCTCTGACTAACAGGTGTAGTGACTGCCCTCATTGAGAAATACCATTCATGGTCTGTGATGAGCAGTTGTGACAATAGAACTAACCTAGAAATAGTTGAGTAAACTTTGACCAGAATGTGAAGGAATGACAATTATTTAGAAACAAGTGTATTTGACCATGGTCTTTGAAAATATACTTCAGATATTCTGATGAGCAAATACAGGAATTACCCCCATTGAGAAATATTCCTAGTAGACTCATCCTGTCCAAAAGTGTAAGAATTGCCCTGAAATATAGCCTTAATTATCTCTGTCTGCCACATGTATGAATGCCCTCCATAAAACAGCCTTAAGTAGCATTAATACTGTTTGAATGGCAAGGATAAGACAAGTCTTCATTGATAAATAGCCTTACTTGTCCCTTGCCAGCAACTGTAAAATTGCCTCACTAAGAAATAGACTTAGGACCCTACAGGGTGCACACACAGAGTGAGCAGGGCAAATATCCCTGTTTCCCAGATCCCCCCACTTCTCTGGTAAGAATAGGTCCCTTGGTGGCTGGCTGGGGTCTGCTTGGATCCTGCACACATGCCGCTGAAGAATATTCCTTGCTCCACCCTCCTGATTGACGGGCCCCGGTGTCCACAATTTCAGGATACCACTGCCAGATAGTGTGCACATAGAGTAGATAGACCTCAGGAGATAAAGGACCCCTCACACTTCAGCCTAGAAGCAGCTGAAATTACAGAGTAACTGTGGTGATGAGCAAGAGTACTGCTTCCATGCTGAACCGGATAATCACCACCAGGGTTTAGAAGACAGACTCTGAGGATACTCAACATCTACCAAAGCAAATATCCAGAGGCTCCTAAGTACTCACCACTGAAGTAGACTTAAAATTCACCCACCATGGGTCAAAAATTTTTCAGAAGAGCGCCAAAAAGATTTTAAGATGCACAGATTGAGACATCATGCCCAGAGAAACTCCCTCCCCAGAGAAAAACTGACAGCTGCTTCCAAATGCATAAACCACAACCCCATGAGGCATACCTGCAACCCCACTCAGGAGTGTCCCCAGTGGAATGTGGGAAGGGACAAAGGAAAACAGGGTACCAACATAGGATGTATCCATATGAACTATGTTGGTGTTGTTAATAATAATAATAATGATAATAATAAACATTAAAAATTAAGATAGTTGTATTCCTGTGGGAAAACCAAGCTGTATCTGAAACACAGAGAGTGTGGGTATTATGTATTAAATATATAAATTTATATATGCAGGCAAAATATGCTAACAGTTATGGAGAAATGTTCATTAATTGTTAATAACAAAATTAAATCACCCAATTTGAGTATGATTTAAGTCCTACAATAACAAATACATACACACTGTTTTTGTGAAAAGTATTGACCTATCATTTGGGCCACTTAGGGCCTCTTATCATATGTACATAGAAATTGTAAGGCACATAGACAGTACGGAATCTGGCATTTTATCTCCTTTGCTTGTGTTACCTGATCACCTCTGTATATAAGCACATTGGAGCAGAAATGTAAGGTGCTATTAAATCTGTATTTGCTTTGTATTCTAAGTTCAGCCAAGGCTCTCATTCCCCATGTGAGGTTAAGGCTTTACACCAGAGCAGAAACAAACACGACCTGATAGCCAATTTATTTCACCAGAAATAGAGACAATATTTTCTGTTATTAACATAATTATGAAAAATAAAGAATGATAATTCCTTCCCCTGTCACATTCCCCTTTACAATTCCACTCTCCATCATATTCACTCACCTGCTCAAATAGTCTTTTATTTTGATGTCATCATCATTTCCTCCTATTATGATTGTCTTGCATAGGTAGTGCCAGGCACTGCTAGGTCAAGGATATCCAGGTCCTTCTGTGTCTGGAAGAATTCATTTAAAATAGAGGCACTAAGTCACTGGTACAGCCAGAACTGAGGGAATAGTAACTGCATCACATGCAGACAGAGATTCATTCATTACAGATTTTTTAAAATATCGATTGAAAACAATAAGAAATACTGCTGGGCTAAAGTCATGGTTTTGTGTTACAGGGCCAGGTGCTTCCTAGAAAGCTTAATGGCCTTAATCTAATTCCTCTGCACACATATAAGACAGAAGAACAAAGTGGTCCATGCATCTAGAAGACATTTGCAGGAGAAAGAAGCCCTGGCATATCCCTTTTTCTTTCTCTCTATCTCTTATTTTCTCTCTTCCTCTCTTCATACATAAATAATAAAATATTTTTTCAAATTATTTGCATATTGCTATGGAAAGCACGGGTAGCATATACTGTTGTTGAGAAATAGACATTGTAGACTTAGATAAGCAAAATTAGAAATTGCTGTTGTTTTCAAATAGTCTTAATTTACTCTATCAATTGTTGTAAAGGAACTCCTTGATAAATAGGCTTAGTGCACTTGTCCACAACTGAAGAAAATGGCACTCCTTAAGGCATGGCTTGACAAGACTCTGACCAGCATGTGCAAGAATTGCCCACACTGAGAAATAGCCTTTATAGCCTCTGCTCACCATGTGTAGCAATGGACCTAACTGTCAAAAAGCCTTACTAGACTTTGATCTGAAAATGGATAATATAACATCTTTGAAAATTAGCCTTCATATTCTGAAAACTAAGACCAGGAATTGCCTTCATGAGAAACATGCTTTTTATTCACTAACTAGCAAGTGTAGGAATTCTCTCATTATGAATCAATCTAAATACATGGTGCCATGCAAAGGTAGGAATGGCCATCATTAAAAAATTACTTCATATACTCTGGCTAGTGAGTGTGGAAATTTCACTCATTTGAACTAGCCTTGATATAATCAGACATGCAAGTATATCAACAAACCTGATTGTGAAAGAGATTTAATACTCTCTGAACATCCACTGGATTAATTGTCCTCATTGAGAAGCAGCCTTAGTAGATTCTCGCTACCCAGGGTATACGCTGTGTTTGTTGAGAAAGACTTTTCATATACACTTACCAGTAAATGTAGGAATTTTATTATTGAGAAATTGCCTCAGTAGACTGTGACAGGAACGTTTAGGAATTGCCTGCATTTAAAAATAGCATTAGCTGACCCCAACAGTAAGTGTAAGAATTGTACCCATAGAGCAATGTTTTTGTTTGGGTCTTTACAGCAAGGGATGGTGAATTGTACCAGAGTGTCTGCCTAGGGATAGCTTTTTAATTTGTTTTACATACATTAAACTTCCTTTTTAGCACAGTTGAACGTAGAATCCGTTATGGGCTCTATGGATGACTGGATTTGTAATGTAGGTATAAAACTTCTCCATTGCCTATGGAAGATATACAGTCTTGTATAAAGCACATAATAAGTGAAAGACAACTGAGTATAAGAGACAAAAATTTCATTGTTTTAATGCGTTGCTAAAATTGAATATAGACTTTTGTGGGATAAAAGGTTAAAAGGATAGTTAGGGTGTTATATGGGAATAAAATTGAACACGTGTATGAACAGTCTTGAATTTGGAATGAAAAGTTATAAAAGATCATGTACTATAGAAGCATTGTATTTGGGTGCAGACCTGATACTTCATTACATAACGGAGCTCATCACAGCTTGTGTTGCTGTTCTTATACAATCACATAGGGATTGTGCTTATTCACTCATGTGCAAGAAGCCGAATTTCCTGCTCACCCTAAACTTCCCTTTGGAGCAATCCTGTTAGAAATATAAATATCAAACATAGCTCCACACTGTTTGGTGTATCAGGATGGACTGAGAAAATGTCAAATTTCAGGATGACCAATGAGTTCATCACACATGATTTAAACAAAGAAATGTCAAGTATAAATTGAGGTTTTTCATGGGAGGAAAAATGTATTGTGGGGATTTAGTTATTGGCAGAGTTCAACTCTTCTGACCTTAACCATATCCATCCCAAAATTGGTACCTGGAAACAACCTATTTATGAAAGAACTAAGAAATTGGTGAAAACAATTAACACATAGACAATGCAATACTTCTCAGACATAAAAGCATAATACTACCCTGTCAAAACTGGTGAAACAATAACTCTCTGCCTTGTTTCTGAATCATGATTACACTGTTACCATAAAGACATTCATTTGTATAAATTTTTCTCCAACTGTATTTGGGAGTGGAATCACACTGTGGGAAGCTCCTGGAGGCGGAACTGTCCCTCCACCTGGGGTACTTTAGGAAGGTGGTTTTCAATTTCACCATGTGATAGCCTTCCATTAGACCTCAGAGGTGGGGAATATGCATTTTTATGATGGTGCCTGGAGAACTATGGAAACCCTGGAATCTAGGTTAGTGTGCTGTGTTATAGTCTTAGCCCTTGATTATACTGGAGGACTCAGATGATAGCAGGTTTGGCCAGTTACAATACCTGGAAAGGTTCTTGATAGCTCCTTGGGGCCCACTACTTCCATGTGCACAGAGCCTGATGCCCCTGGGAGTGCCTATATTTTATTCTGATTCCCCACCACGTCCTCATATGAACTTTGATTCCCTCAGTTTTGTCACTGTTCTCCCAGTAACCTGTCTCACACTGCATCAGCATTTAGTATAGTGTCTACTTTCCCCAAGCAGATTCCCCATAAGCGTAATATCTACCCTTCCCATAGAGTGAACATCTTGCCTTACTGAACATGGCACACAGGGAGTTATGGTTCTGTCACACCGGTTTTCTCTCTCCCTCTCTCCCCTTTCGAACTATGGTCTCACTCTAGTCCATTTTGATGTAGAATTCACTAGGTAATCTCAGAATGGCCTCAATGTCAGTGATCCTCCTACCTCCACCTCTTTGCTGTGATTAAAGGTGTGCATCACCACACGTATCCCACTTCTCTTTCAAGAACAAAGCAGAACCCCAGTGTCATGTGTCAATGTATTCCAAGAAGCTATGCCTCTCTCATAGCTCATTTAATTTCCAGAAATCTGCAGTGTTTAAGTTATATCCTAGTTCAATAACTCAAAGAAGCATTTTGAGACCTAGTTTTTAAATCTCTCAAAAGCATGCCAGCCCACAGCCTATCCCTACACAACAATTGAAGCTCTGTAGCAGTCACAGTAAATTCTGTGCTCAAATACCACAATGGACTGAGGTTCTCAACATCCTTCTCTCCATTCTAATGATGGCTGCCATCATGTCCCTCCAGTATCTCATAGCCTCATACTATTCCAAGGCCATACCAAATCCCTTGCTGCCCTCATGAAACTGAGTAACCACACCAGCAATCATCTAGTGCCAAAGGGAAGCTCAAGACCCAACCCAGATTCTGCCCATGTTCTCAGAACTCCTGATTCCCTGTCTTCCATTCTCCTCCATTATATAACAGAGTATAAAAGGACTTTTTGTTCTTAAAACATTTCTTATAGATGGTGCACTTTCAGGTGTATAATGTCAATTTTCCAGTTCAGTTCTGCAATCACTTATTACTAATCTCATTATCAAAATAAAGCAATGCCAAATGCAGACACAAACCACCTTGAATCAGGATGTGCAAAAAAAAGAAAGAAAGAAAGTAATAGAAAGGAAGAGAAAAGAGAGAAAGAAAAAAAAAACTTTCAGAGTCTTGTGATTACCTATTGGATCCTTTCACATCCTGCAGATATGGACTTTATCTACAGCATCCTACCACATCTCAGCAGAGTGAGAGAGCTGCCCTGAGCTTCTCAGGAAGAGAGGAGACCGATATTCAGACCATGAAGATTCCATTGCTAGCTGTGGCTCTCTGCTGCTTGGTGTGTGCTGAGAAGAAACCTCTGAAGGTACTGTGGCTACCATGAACTGACAGAGGGCAGGTGATCATGATCTCAGGTGAATGTCCCTTCTACAAGGGCATGAATCTGATTCAACAGAGCTCACCCTTCTGCCTGTGTTTTCATAGCCCAGTAATGATTCTCTTAATATTATTAAATTAGTTTTTACTTGATATGAAGGTGTGAAGAATAAAATACTTTTTCTACATAGCAGATTCCAGGTCAGCCTGGAAGAGACTGAAACCCTACTAAAAAAAAGAATTGTCAGAGATTATATCTTAGAAATCATTTAAAATTTATGCTATAAATGTGATTCCTTCCATATTTTATTTTGGTAAGGTTTTCTATAACTTGCCATGGAATACCTTGCTCTTTTCACTTTTATTTATTTATTTTTATTAATTAGTTTTGTATTCAGCAAATACAGTCAGTTTGGTACCATTATTAGGCTCATCCATGACCTACCCCTTCCCCATTGGCCCCTCCTTGTTGAATTTCCCTGACCAATGTTGGGTTCATTTTTGGTCTGCTTCAGTGCTGAGGTGTTTGGGGCCTCTGAGGCTCTGGGTCTCTGACTTGGTAGGAGTTGATTTTTCTCTATGTTGGTCTCCTTTCCCCTTTTGCTGGTATCTGGTTCATCAGGAAAACAGCATCCTTGTTTGTTTTGCAAATTTTCCTTATGTTCAGCCGGGGCCCTTTTGAGGTATGATGGGGAAAAAGAGAAGCAGATTCTCCAAGGGAGAGTGAGTTAGCACCACTTTTAAAATGATACCATAGAATGGATGAGCACTCATAAATAGAGTTGACTTTCCTTAAATTCCTTTTTCATGTCCTAACGCATTTTTAGTATTTCAAGAAGACTGTGAATAGACAATAAAATAAAATATTAAGGAAAAATTTCAAGCACAACTTAAATAAATAAATAGCTAAGGTTAATCATTATGATTGGCCAAAAAATTACATACATTTCCATAAGGTGCAAATACTGCAGTATATCCCTTGGACTTAACCATATTTTCAAGGGAAATTATGACAATGTGCATGAATTTGAAACTACATCTCCACCCACAAGGATTTGATGCTTATATTTTTACGAGTAAAATCAGGTGCCATGGTCACAATAGATATTGATGAGAAAAGTTAGAGGAATGGCTGATGCTTCTAATTGAACATTCCCTTTTAGTTTTCAGGGAAATATCGCACGGTGTCCATAGCTTCACACAGGTTAATCGCAATAGTAGAGAATGGCCTGTTAAGGATTTACATACGTGAGGTGGAATTTTATGATGCTTATAAGGAAATGTTCCTCACTTTTGATTTGAGGTAAGAAAGATTTTTCTTGTGTGCAAGAAACCAAATGTGGCATTCTGGCTGCTACAAAGGTGACAAATTTCTGGTGGGACACAGAGAACTGCTATGAAAAATTGAGTTGCTGTCCATTCTTGAGAGAACCATGAGGTGTTTGCTTATGCTACATTTCAGTCCCTGCCAGGAGCCAGTTAAAATGCCATGGATAAATCTTAAATGACCAGAGATGCACAGCTCTAGCTGATGTTAATGATTTATATTAACTTTTTGAACGTGCTAAGAAAAATATGCTACCTGTCATGCCCATAACATGATAAACTCTAGAAGATCCAGTGGCTTTGCTTGGGAGTTTTTCAATACTTAGCAGAGAAAGCATACTATTTTCTTTTCCAAAATTAATCCATGACTTTGAAAATGACTTCGCATTCTTGAAACTCTTGCCTAACACTCTCAGGTAGTGTGATAATAGGCATATGCCACCACATGCAATTGGATTGGATAAGTCATGAATTAATTATCTGCTAAAATTCTTTAGTGTCATAAATTCTGGGTTACTTTCATAGACCTTACAATCAGGTACATATACGTGAATTTATTCACAATTTTTGTTAGCAGAATTATTTATACATTGACTTTAAGCAAATCCAGTGTGAAAAGGAAACACTCCATCTCCAAGAACTTCCTCCAACACTCAAAATAATCACGTGCTTAAATTTGAAGGACATTAGAAGCAAGAAAACTACACCTCACCATTGCATGGCACACACTTACCTAATAATGACCTTCCATAAAGTGATTGAAATTGTTAATATGTTCATGACAGTAGGGACAGTGTCTTACTGCAAAATCATTAACTCTAGAAATAAGAAAATTTCCCCAACTATTTTTGATTACATAGAAATTTGAAAGATACCAGGAATCTGACCTCTTTGCTTCCCAATTCAAAAAGTCTATAAGTTGTGGAGATGGTTCTGTGGATAAATTTGTTTAACTCTCAAGCATGAGGAGCTTAGTTTAGCTTGTTAGAATTTAAAAATCCATAGTTCTGAAAGTCCAGTGTTAGGGAAGCAGAGAAATGTTGACCACAAAGACGTGCCTATTATTTCCCTGAAAGATTCAGTGAGATCCAGGTTCAGCAAGAAAAAACTCAGCATGAGAAATAGGTCAATGAAAAACACAAACAATATTGACAGCAGGCTCACCATTGCACGACCCATAATTAAATCGATATTCTTAAAAGTATGCATGTGCATGATACATACACCTGAAGAAAGAAATTGACAATATCAGGACCACACTGGAAAGAACCCTTGTGAGCAGAATTTCAATTGTTTGAAATTGGCTCAGGGATATTTTGCAGAAGAGGGGGCGGAAAGAATGTCAGAGCCACATGTTGGGTCAGGATATGCAGAGACATTTATCGCAATAACTGTGGGCTAACTCCACAAGGCATGACCCATATACCTCAACAAGGAGGGGCCAATGGGGAGGGGGTAGGTCATGGATGAGCCTAATAATGGTACTAAACTGCCTGCATTTGCTGAATAGAAAACTAATAAAAAAAATAGAAGGGGAAAAGAAAAAAATTCAAAGACTACTCTCCTCTCTTGTATTAGGGTTTAACGTAAACCAAGATAGTTGCTCAATATTCAAGTGAAATCCAATGCATTAACACTGATATGTAAATTTTTGGAAGGTGTCGTTATCAGGTGAGAAAGTATGAGAACAAGATGAACCAAAGATGAAGGATGACATAAATGTACGGGTACTTGCAGTATGCAGTGGATAAGTATAATTAGGAAATGAGAAAAATAAAACATTGTTCTTAATATGAATGGATGGTACTATTTTCTATGAGTTTGCTTACAAGCGAATATGAGGTATGCTTCTATTTCTTATAAAAAATATTGGTTGAGAATGTTCATTTTTAATTTTTTTTCTGTCTGTTATAATAAAGTAATATGATTGGAACCCAGAAAGAAAAAAAATGTTTCACTTTGTTTTTTTTTCTCACAAATTAGTATGTTAGGAAATGTGAAGGATAGTTAGATTATAGATAGATAGATAGATAGATAGATAGATAGATAGATAGATAGATAGATAGATAGAGAAAGAGAGAGACAGAACACAGCAATAGAATGTTACATATGGAATCAGGGTTGGTAACATGCTATTTTCACTTTCCTGGCCTGTACATTTCATACATTACAGATCTTAACACTGTGTTCTAAGTATATACATTCAAAATACAGTTAGAATTGCAAACAAAAAACATTTCACCAGAGACATAATTATCATACAATTTCTGAATAAATCCATAAAGACGTAGAAACAGTACTGGCAGACAGAAAACTAAAGTGTGAATTTACAGATGTCAATATTGCAGTCTTGGGCTGGAGAAATGGCTTACCAGTTAAGTCATTTGCGTGTGAAACCTAAGGACCGCAGTACATTTCCCCAGGACCCCTCTAAGTCAGATGCACAAGGGGGCATTTGCGTCTAGAGTTCCTTTGCAGTGGTTGGAGGCCCTGGCATGCCTATTCTCTCTTTCTCTCTATCTGCCTCTTCTTGTCTCCTGAAGAAACAAATAAATAATACATCAAAAAAATTCCAGTCTGATCCTCAGCATGAGGAGTGTGGCTGTCATTCCCCAATGCACCTGCACCTAGAATCCAATGTATGAGGCAAGGTTTGGCTGTCTCCATTAAAGGGCAAGGCTTCAGGCCATCATGGGATACAGACACTCCTCTCTGCTAGATGTGTTTCACACACAATCTGCTCCCCCAAAGTTAACCATGCTGACACAGATTCAAATGTACAGAATAATTGCATAAGAACTCTGTCAAGTAAATGAAGACAATGCACAGGGCAATCAGAGCGAGTTTTGCTCTCAGCATATGAACTGTGTATAATCCTTTTTTACTCATTCAGTAGTATGTTGTATATTTTGGATGCCTAATGTATTTCTTATAATTTCCCTATAGGCAAGATGGAGAGTGCCACCGATACAGACTCAAAGCACTGAATTTAATATATCTATTTAGCAATTTTAGTGAGTATCAGATCTTCGTGGGTGACTATGTAAAACCAACTCTAGAGTGCCTTCAGCCTCATGGCCATGTTGTTTACTATCTCTTGATCTGAGCCAGTGTTGAACAGAAGCATCTTACCACATGAGAATTTTATTGTTTCTCACACTTCCAGGTCATCCACTTCAAATATGGCCGAAATCAGAAGAGGTTATTGTTTTTAATGCCACTGACTTGTGGACCTTCCATGACCCATATCATACCTCCCCAAGAGTCTGGTTCCGTCATCTTGGTGGGGATTACAGAAGTAGGTATAATGGGTTTCAAAGATCTGTTGGTATTGTCTTTTCATATGAGCCAAGATGCTCACCTATATTCTTACACAGACCATTACACCACTTGACATTCTTAAAACGTTCTGTGCAAAGAAATGAGGAACATAACACATTCAAAATATAAAATGGTGTTTAGCGCTCAATTTCACATGAATGGATTTCTGAGGTCAACAAAAAATTCTGCTACTTGTTACGAATTCTACTTGTAAAATGCTCTGAAAAAGTGGATTATATTTTGCCTATGGAGTTTGGGAAAACCCTTTTCTCACATGGTTCTCATTGTGGGATTACCCAATTGTTGCATGGCCAAAAGGCATAGACATTTACTTTCAGATGTAGGAAACATATTAGAGCCCGTTGACATCAACTATGACCTTACAAATTTTAGTTTACAATGAATATTGGCAATTATTCTTTAAGTAATATAGAATTTAAATAGTGACATTGGTGTGTTCCCACTCTACCATAGTGGATAAAAACACAAATGACATAAAAACTAACACTGTTTTCACTCACAGTTGTAAAAGCAAGGCAAAGTCCTCCTAATGCAAACTCATACAGAGACCCCAGGATTTATGATTTACATCACATTGTAAGGTTGTCCTATGGGATTTGATGTGATCAATACATGACAGTTTATGTCCTCCATGATTTCAAGCTGTTGCATGTTCTTGATTACAATTTGTGGGAAATCCATGGACTGATGAAATGACTGCAATTTTATTCAGTATTGACAATGTACCCATAGGTACTTTGATCATTCATATAAAATGTCAGTATTTAGAGTTAATATTGTCCAACAAAATTCTCTCTGTTTCCTTCTCAATATTTCATTCTAAAATGAATGAATGAATGAATGAATCAATCAATCAATTTTTTTTGAGAAGTGTTTTGAAATAGGGGCTGATCTTGAATTCACTATGTACTCTCAGTACAGCCTTTAACTCACAACAGTCCTCCTATTTCTTCCTCCTGAGTGTTGGAATTAAAGGCATGCACTACCATGCCCAGCCTAATAAATAAATATTTTTAAATAAGTAAATAAATATTTTAAAAGAGAGCTGGTGAGATGGATCAGAGGTTAAGGAACTTCAAAGCCCAAGGACCAAAGTTTAGTTACTCAGTGCCCACTCAAAGCCAGATTCAGAGTGTATGGGGTACATCTGGAGCTCATTTGCAATGGTTGGAAGACCTAGCTTGACCATTCTCAACCACCCTCTCTCTCTCACTCTCTCTCCTTTCATCCCTCTCTCTACCTCTTTCACCCACTCTGCTAAAATATATAAATAAATATATTTTTAAGTATCCACTATCTAGCCATAGTTTTTCAAGTTTGGGTCATTAGTTAATGCAGTTCCAGTATAGGTTTTTTAAGGCAAACCAACAAAATGGCCACATATTTCCTTTTCTGGATATATCTACTATGTTTTTATCAAAGCTTAATCTGCATATAATTTTTTAAAAAATATTATTATATGAAGACTATGTTCTACCCAGACCCTTATTAAGTGACTAATGTAGTTAATCTATTCCAGTAAGGTCATCCCAACTTTCATTCATATCACTGCTGTTCTTAGACACTCAGCAATTAAGACTTTTATTAATTTTTTTAATTTATTTACTAAAGAGGGAAAGATAATATGGGAACTCCAGCATCTCTAGTCACTCCAAAGAAACTCCAGATGCATGCACCAATTTCTACACCTCTCTGATGAGGGTACTGGGGAATAGAACCTGAGTACTCAGGTCTCAAAGGCAAGTGTGTTAACCACTAAGCCATCTCTTCTGCCCATTAGTTAGATTTTAAATGACCCTAATTTGAATGTGATGCAACCAAATAATTGCTCATGTGCCTGGAATTAACCACCTGGACTTAAAATTACCTCAATACATCCTACAATTATTAATCTTCATAACTTTTGTAAGTAGGATATTTGGCGTATGTTGAATTAGAGACAGTTTTTATTTACGATGAGGTGGTTGAAGTGGTAAATTTACTAAAATTGGAATGATACAGATTAGATCACCATGGCCCCTGTTTAAGAGTGGCAAACAAACTCTTGAAGCGGTCCATATTTTACTTATTTTTTTTATTCATTTGAAAGAGAAAGAGGAGAAAGAGAGAGAGAGAGAATTAGCATCCCAGGGACTCCAACTACTGCAAAGTCCAAATACATGTGCCAGCTCGTTCATTTGGCCTAAGTGTATCCTAGGAAATCAAACCATGGTTCTTTGGCTTTGCAGATGAATGTCTTTACCACTAAGCCATCTTTTCTACTCATGTGTTTCACATTTTAAATAAAAAAAATAGACATATCAAATTAGTAGAAGATATGGTACTGTTGTCTAATCTTGAAAACATATTTCTTCTCAGTCCCAAAGGTGAATTACTTCTCAGTGGATTTTGTCTCAACCAATTCAATGATATTACATTTTCACTATTTTTATGATCAATATAACCATCAAGATGTGTTTGTAGTTTTGTGTAAGTATTCAGTTTGATTATGTTTTGGGGATGTTTTGGTACTTTGGAGATGAGTTATGAGATGTGTATGCATTTTTTCATGATCTAACCTGGTATAGGAATGTGTTCACATGTGTCTTAAAACCTTACCATAACTTGAGGTGGGCATTGTGGCACACACCTTTAATCCCAGCACTCTGGAGGCAGAGGTACTGAGTTCTAGGCACCCTGAGACTACATATTGAATTTCAGGTGTGCCTGGATTAGAAAGGGTTCTTAAGTTCAAAAACAAACAAAACAAAAAGAAGAGAAAACCTTACCACAACTTTATAAAGCATAGGTAATTCTCTGTTTCATTGGTTACTTTCTGTGTATTTTTGCATCAGTGCCTCTCTGTAACTCATAATTATGTGAATCATGCTGTATACTCCACTTTTGAAACAAAATTATAGCCACTCTTCTTGTACAGACATCCACATAAAGATTGAAGGATCTCACCCCCAAGTAAGACTCAGAATACTCCACATACATATTTACACACACACACACACACACACACGCACGCACACACCATGAATATAACAATGTCCAAAACTCATTCTCACACTGAAGATCAGGACGATGTGTGAGGTCATGATTGAGCATTGTATGATGGAGGCCTTCAATATTATCACCTAACATAGGAAAGGATGTTGGACTGGGACAAGAAAAAAGTAGTGGCATCATTTTATGTTTTCTGATGTGAACGTCACATCTGTTCTATAATGGAACTAAATTTTATTCTGTCAAACTTGATGTTAAGTTTTTCACTTTGCATTTTCTTTTGTTTGTTGTTCACAAAAAGAGATTCAGAAAATAGGGAAATTTAGGAGGAGGGAGAGCAAGGGGGATAATGCCAGGGAATATTGTGTGTATGTGTGGAAATTGACTATAAAACTTTTAGAAACTCTATAGTATATAACCCATGGACTATGTGAGCTCTTTAGTGATTTCCCCTTTCATTTATTTTGTTACATAAAGAGTAGAGAGTAGATTCCATAACATAGACTGGGACACAATAGAAACAGTGTCATTGACACACTCAGATCCAATCATCACAAATTTCCAAATGTGCTTTACAGCGTTCCTTACCTTTTGAAGTAAAAATATGAGAGACAAAATTACTTTCATGCCATTTTTCCAAAATCTAGAAAAATGACATAAACCTGAATGTATGAATTGATCTCCAATTAAGTTGTCCTTGCTGGGTTACATTACCAACATAAGGGGGATAATGAACAGAAAGCATGATGTGCCATTGGGAAAATAAAGCTTGATCAACCTATGGTTTATAAAGTAGGATGGGTTTTGTGTTTAGAAAGGAATCTAATAGCCATATTTTCTGACTTCTATTCCATAAAATTCAGCAAAATGCCACATTATCAGTGAAGAGACACAGAAAGAGTATAACAAGATTATTAGTGACAAGCAAATTGCAACTCAAAATATCCTGGATGTCACCAAGACAGGTGAATCACTCTTGGGCTATCATGGGAAAATAAAGATTAAAGAATCTCTGTCATCCTCTGATGGCCATTTCTCATTCAGAATACTTATGATTAAAGATTTCTCATTTATGAAGTGAATGTAATACCACTTTATCCTCTTTTTTGTATTTTACAGACACATGTCCAAAATGGAGATATTGACTGTGTAAGTAGAAACATGGCTCTCACAACTATTCAAATGTTCAAGCTAAATAGCATTTGAAGTCAATTCAATCTTAAAAACAAAACCTATTAATACAGGGCTGGAGAGATGGCTTAGCAGTTAAGCACTTCCCTGTGAAGTCTAAGAACCCAGGTTTGAGGCTCGATTCCCCAGGACCCATGTTAACCAGATGCACAAGGGGGCGAAAAAGATCTGGAATTCGTTTGCAATGGCTGGAGGCCCTGACACGCCCATTCTCTCTATCTTACTCTTTCTCTCTCTGTCTGTAGCTCTCAAATAAATAAATAAAAATAATTTAAAAAAATTATTAATACAAAAACATGAAATAAATGGTGCATTAGTGAAATATTTATAATTAATGTAATGTGAAATTAGTCCTGTTTAAATAGTGATTTTCATTAAATGAAGAAAAAAATTAATTAATTTAATAAAAATGAAATCTGAAATGATTATTAGGCATTTTAATACTCCTTTGAATGTAGACATCACATTGACAGCATATTTACAATAATTCAATGAGGCTCATCATCGCCATGCATGGCCTAGAGGTGTGACTTGGACATCACTATATACACAGAATCTCACACTTCTATCATGACAAGAAAAGTCATGTGAAGTAGTAGACCCTGGAAAATATGCCAGCATAAACGTACTTGATAACCCAAAGACAGTGCCCTTTGGTGTTAGTTTTTATTCATGAGAATACATTCATTCATATTGCCCATGTTCAAACAACACCCATATGATTTTCTTTATACCCTGACACTGATGATGTTCTCAATATCCCCTCACATCCATGTAAATAACCATCACTTATAATTCCCCAGGTTATAAGAAGATTCACATTGCTTGCAGCAAGTAGGTCTCTATGGAAGCAGAATCAAAAACTACAGACTTGGGCTGGAGAGATGGCTTAGCGGTTAAGCACTTGCCTGTGAAGCCTAAGGACCCCGGTTCGAGGCTCGGTTCCCCAGGTCCCACGTTAGCCAGATGCACAAGGGGCGCACGCGTCTGGAGTTCGTTTGCAGTGGCTGGAAGCCCTGGCGCGCCCATTCTCTCTCTCTCCCTCTATCTGTCTTTCTCTCTGTGTCTGTCGCTCTCAAATAAATAAATAATAAAAAAACTACAGACTTGTAATCATCTTTCATTCCAGATTGTACTCATGTTTGAGTATTTCTGATCCTTCACCCAGTCTGCCCTGTCCATGTATTTCCCATTGCTGATTTTAGTATTAGTAGCTCCCTCTGAGATTAAATGAATTGATTTCTTATAACTGTCAATGCACGCTGAATAAAAAGTTTATTACTGGAACTTAGATGATCTGGCCCCACCTCATAGTCCTTATCACACTTTGGATACATTTCTTTTGTCTTTTTCATTTTAGAAAAGCCACATTTGGTGGTGGAGAAATAAGAGGTAAAATCAAGTCAATTTGAAGTAGAAAAAATGTGCAAAATTTTGAATAAATAGTATTGCCTGTGTTTTGTCACATTTATTATTGAAAAATCAGGAAGTATATGGATTATATGACAAAGAGGTTAATAGTTAGCATGTTACTGAATCCCGAAAAGTGAGCTGAGATCTGGTAATTGTTGTCCATGCCTCTAGTCCCAGCACTTGGGTTGCAGAGGGCGGAGGAGTGCCATGACTGCAAGGCCAGGCTGAGAGTACATAGTGAATTCCATGTCAGCCTACAATACAGTGAGTCACTACCTCAAAAACCACCACCACCAACTACAGCAACCAACTAGAGACAACTCACCAAGGAGGATTGAACTTCTACCTCAGATTTCACATATATTCACTTCATTCTCTACAGCAAAATGTAAAATATTCCTGAGAGACAAACGAAAAGTTGCCAATGTCTTACCACTCATCATAAACTTGAGGATGTACATATCTACATTGGTTTCTTTACATATCATGATCACACAGGATTTTTTTTAAGCATTGACATCAGATTTACTAGCAATATTAAGACACAAAGAAAAATGGAAGCAGAAATTTACAAAAGTTTAATTTATGAAAACCATGCTATTTTGTACCAAAAAAAAATTTTTTTTTAAAGCCAACCAATAAGAATTAGGTCCAGGAAAATTTGTAGTGAAGTATTTATGAAAGAAATAAACATTCTTAAAAGTGTAGAAATCCATTAGATAGTGTGTAATTCATGAGATTAGAAGAATAAAAACTTAATCATCTGCATATGTGTAAAAACCATGTGGGTCCACATATCTTGGTTTTCCCACTGCTGGTGGTACAGATGTAAGAGGAATTCTGGAACTCATCAGAGAGTCCAGCTACCTAACTGTATATTTCACTACCACAGGGACAGACCCTTTGTCTAAAACCAAGCAAAACACTAGATTGCTTCTTAAAATAGTCCTAGTTTGCTCTATTACAATCACATACATGAAGAAACAATGCATGTATGCCAATAGTACACACAAACAAATACAAGTTCTTCTCTAACAAGCTTCCCTAGCTCTCAATTCCATTGATTCTGAAAAAGTGAACAATGAACACAAATACAGTCCTTAGACAGAGATATATATCATTGTAGAAATTAACAAATGGTCCTAAATATAAAGCATGCATTATTCTCATATAACATATTCAAAACAAAAAATGACTAGCTCTGAAAATGAGGAGACAAAAATAAATGATGTAATTAGAACTTCCTTGTGATAAACAACATGTAAACATGAGATATTTATTAATACAAAGAGCTATTTAACAAACTGTTAGTCTGTATAAGAAAAATAATTCAGTGTACACAACCAATAAACACAAACCTCTGTGCACTTCAAGCTTATCAAGGATAAGGAAGTATTAGAAAACTGTAGATTTTTAAATGTTACCAAGACTGAATTGGCTAAAGAAAATCTTTGTTAAAGCAAAGGTAAGAGTTTCCTTCAGTGCTGAAATATAGAAAATTCTATCAAAAAATTATTTTCAGGCTGAAGAGATGGCTTTGTAGTTAAGGTGCTCTCTGTGAACCCTAAGAACTACTATTTGAATCTCCAGGTCCCATGTACCCAGATGCACAGTGATGCAAGCATGCAATCTTGATCATGCACCACAACGCACCACACATGTCTTGAGGTCGTTAGCAGGAGCTGAGGGCCCTGGTGTGTCCATTCCCTCCCTCTCTTTCTCTCTTTTTGCCTTTCTCTGTCTCTCTTTAAAAAAAAAATCATTTAAACAGTGGTTATTTTTGTCATTTACTCTAAATGACATAAAAAAGATATAAACTGTGTAATATCTTTAAACTAGTTACCGTTTTTATGACACAAATATCAGGAAGAAATGTGAAAAAAGAAATCTGTATGTCAATAACATTGATGAACATACATGAATACTGAGAACTCAATGAACACTTTTAGCTTACTTTCAGTAGCAAGTGGAGTATTTGATTCAGTGGGAAATATCCTTAGTATACTCTGAAGAGAAAGGGAATATATGCTTTTTCCTTTAGAAACTAGTATAGTAGTCTCTGAACAGTAAGTCCTGGAAGTACCCTCTGTAATTAATAGCCTTAACAAAAATCTTGATAAAGACGTGTACAGATTACCCTCATTGAGAGACAGACTTTGTAACTCAAAAATGCACCAGTAGAAATGCTACCATTAAGAATTAGATTTTTAGCTTCTGGTTAAGATGGCGGCATAGCAGCCACACAAAAGCAGCCTAGGGAAGAAAAGGCCAAAGAAAACCCAGGAAAATACACACATTTACTAAAAAGTGAGGTGTATGAGAAATTAAAATGGCAGCAGAGAAGTAGGAGTGTCCCAGAGCATCCAGAACCCACACAAGCAGGCCGAAGCAGCTCCGGCAGTGGCGCCTCGGCTTCAGCAGTAGAAAAGAAAGATTTCAAAAAAAAATTATGGTAAATATGTTCAAAGAAATCAAAGAACAAATCAAAGGAATGAAAGAGGAAATCAAAAGAATCAAAGAAGATGCAGGACACCAATTTAATGAAATAAAGAAGGCAATACAAGACGTAAATAAGGAAATAGAAATAATAAAGAAAAACCAGTCAGAATTACTAGCAATGAAGAACACAGATAATGAAATAAAAATCTCTGTAGAATATGTCACCAGTAGAATGGATGAAGGACAGGATAGAATATCTAAGCTAGAAGACCAGGTGGCAGATCTGATGCAGTCCAACAAAAAGAAAGACAAACTAATAGAAAAGTATGAGTGGGAATTTCAAGATATTTGGGACACTATGAAAAGATCAAACATAAGAATTCAGGGCATAGTAGAAGGAGAAGAATCTCACTCCAAAGGCATAGTAGGCATCCTCAACAAAATCATAGAAGAAAACTTCCCCCAAATTGGAAACAGGTGTCAGTGCAGATATAGGAAGCTATTAGAACACCAGAGAAAACTTGGAAAGAAGCTTTACTTGACATATTATAATCAAACTACCAAACACACAATCCAAAGAAAAATATTGAAAGCAGATAGAGAGAAAAATCAAGTTACCTACAAAGGCAAGCCCATCATGACTACAGCAGATTATTCAACACAAACTTTAAAAGCCAGAAGGGCTTGGAGTGATGTATTCCAAGTTCTGAAAGATAACAACTGTCAACCACGGTTACTTTATCCTGCAAAGTTATCCATTCAAATAGATGGAGAAATAAGGACATTCCATGACAAAAGCAGGTTAAAGGAGTATTTGAAGACAAAACCAGCTCTACAGAAAATACTTGAAAGAATCCACCATGCCGAAGAGAAGGAAAAGCACATATATAAGCAACCTAGGAAAAACAAGCAATACTCAAATACTAATTAACACAAGAGAACAAAGGTAGAACCGGAACCACAAAAAAATGGCAAACATAAATACATACCTTTCAACAATATCACTTAATATCAATTGCCTCAAGGCCCCAACCAAAAGACATAGGTTTGCAGACTGGGTAAAAAGGAGGATCCTACAATTTGTTGTCTCCAAGAAACTCACCTTTCTAGAAAGGATAGACATTATCTTAGGGTGAAAAGTTGGAAAACAGTGTTTCAAGCAAATGGGCCTAGGAAACAAGCAGGGGTTGCTATCCTAATATCTGACAAGTCAGACTTCAGTCCAACGTTAGTCAAGAAAGATAAGGACGATCACTTTATACTGATTAAGGGCACACTCCAACCGGAGGATATTACAATCCTAAACATATATGCACCTAACACGCCGGCACCCAAATTCATCAAACAAACATTATTAGAACTAAGGTCACAGATAACACCAAACACAGTGGTAGTGGGTGACTTCAACAACCCATTCTCATTAATTGACAGGTCATCCAAGGAGAAAATAAACAGAGAGGCATCTGGACTAAACGAGGTCATAGTAGGAAAGGACCTAACATATATACAGGACATTTCATGAAATGCTGCAGAATATACATTCTTTACAGCAGCACATGGAACATTCTCTAAAATAGACCATATTGCCAGGTGTGGTGGTGCACGACTTTAATTGCAACACTCGGGAGGCAGAGGTAGGATCTCAGAGAGTTTGAGGCCACATTGAGACTACAGAGTGAATTCCAAGTCAGCCTGAGCTAGAGTGAGACCCTACCTCAAAAAAAACAAAAAAGAAAAAGAAAAAAGAAAAATAGACCATATATTAGGACACAAAGCAAATATTAACAAATATAGGAAAATTGAAATAATTCTTTTATTTATTTATTTATTTATTTATTTATTTATTTATTTATTTATTTGAGAGCAACAGACACAGAGAGAAAGACAGATAGAGGGAGAGAGAGAGAATGGGCGCGCCAGGGCTTCCAGCCTCTGCAAACGAATTCCAGACGCGTGCGCCCCCTTGTGCATCTGGCTAACGTGGGACCTGGGGAGCCGAGCCTCGAACCGGGGTCCTTAGGCTTCACAGGCAAGTGCTTAACCGCTCAGCCATCTCTCCAGCCCGAAATAATTCTTTACACTCTATCTGACCACAGTGGATTGAAACTACAAATCAATAGCAAGAAAGGCTATAGAGCTTACACAAAATCATGGAAACTAAACAATACACTACGAAATGATGAATGGTTCAATGAAGAAATCAAAAAAATTTACAGAGTCAAAAGATAATGAGAACACAACATACAAAAATCTCTGGGACACAATGAAGGCAGTCCTAAGAGGTAATATTATAGCTTTAAGTGCCTATATTTAGAAATTAGAAAGGTCACAAGTAAACGACCTAATGCTTCACCTTAAAGCCTTGGAAAAAGAAGAACAAGGCAAACCAAAAATCAGTAGACGGGAAGAAATAATAAAGATTAGGGCAGAAATTAATGAAATAGAAACAACAGCAACAAAAACAATCCAAAGAATTAATGAAACAAAGTGGTGGTGATTTGAAAGGATAAACAAGATTGATAAACCCTTAGCAAAGCTGACCAAAAGAAAGAGAGACACAAATTAATAAAATTAGAGATGAGAAAGGTAACATCACAACAGACGCCAGACAAATTAAAAAAAAAAAAAATCAGAGGTACATACTATAAAAGCCTATACTCCACAAAGTATGAAAACCAGAAAGTAATGGATGAGTTCCTTGATTTATATGACCTGCCAAATTAAATCAAGATGAGATTAATCACCTAAATAGACCTATAAGATGTATGGGGATACGAACAGTTATCAAAAGTCTCCCAACTAAAAAATGCCCAGGCCCAGATGGATTCACTGCTGAATTTTACCAGACCTTCAAGGAAGAGCTAACACCATTGCTTCTTAAGCTTTTCCAGGAAATAGAAAAAGAAGGAATTCTACCAAACTCCTTCTATGAAGCTAGCATCACCCTGATACCAAAACCAGGCAAAGACAGAAAAAAAAGAAAATTACAGACAAATATCCCTCATAAACATAGATGGAAAAATTCTCAACAAAATATTGGGAAACAGAATACAAGAATACATCAGAAAGATCATTCACTCTGACCTAGTAGGCTTTATCCCAGAGTTGCAGGGATGGTTCAATATACACAAATCTATAAATGTAATACATTACATAAACGGGTTGGAGGACAAAAATCACATGATCATCTCATTAGAGGCAGAGAAAGAGTTTGACAAAATCCAACATCCCTTCATGATAAAAGTCCTACAGAGACTGGGAATAGAAGGAACACATCTCAATATAATGAAGGCTATTTATGACAAGCCTACAGCCAACATATTACTTAATGAGGAAAAACTGGAAGCTTTTCAACTAAAATCAGGAAGAAGACAAGGGTGTCCACTGTCCTGACTTTTATTTAATATAGTTATGGAAGTCTTAGCCATAGCAATAAGACAAGAGACACACATATAAGGGATACAAATTGGAAAGGAAGAGATCAAGTTATCATTATTTGCAGATGACATCATTCTATACATAAAGGACCCTAAAAACTCTACTAGCAAACTGTTAGAGCTGATAAAAACGTACAGCCATGTAGCAGGATACAAAATAAATACACAGAAATCAGTAGCCTTCATATATGCTAACAACAAACACAGAGAGCAGGAAATCAGAGAATCACTCCCATTCACAATTGCACCCCCCCAAAAAATAAAGCACCTTGGAATGAACCTAGCCAAGGAAATAAAGTATCCCTACAATGAGAACTTTAAAACAGTGAAGCAATAAATTGCAGAAGACACTAGGAAGTGGAAAAACATCCTTTGTTCCTGGATTGGAAGCATCAATATTGTGAAAATGACAATCTTACCAAAAGCAATCTACACATTTAATGCAATCCCCATCAAAATCCCAATGGCATTCTTCATGGAAATAGAAAAAACAATCCAAAATTTCATTTGGAATCACAAAAAACCTTGAATATCTAAAATAATACTGAGCAACAAAAATAAGGCTGGTGGTATCACCATACCTTATTTTAACCTATACTACAGAGCCATAGTAACAAAAACAGCGTGGTACTGGCACAAAAGCAGACATTTAGATCAATGGAACAGAATAGAGGACCCGTATGTAAGCCCAGGTAGCTATAGCCACCTGATATTTGATAAAAATGACAAAAATACAAATTGGAGAAAAGACAGCCTCTTTAGCAAATGGTGTTGGGAAAACTGGATATGTTTCTGTAGAAAGATGAAAATACATCCTTCTATCTCTCCATGAACAAGAATTACGTCCAAATGGATTAAAGACCTTAACATCAGACTGGAAACTCTAAGACTGCTAGAGGAAAAAGTAGGGGAAACCCTTCAACATACTGGTCTTGGCAAAGACTTCCTGAATACAACCCCAATTGCTCAGGCACTAAAACCACAGATTAACCACTGGGACCTCATGAAATTACAAAGATTTTGCACTGCAAAGGACACACTGAAAAAAGCAAAGAGGCAACCTACAGAATGGGAAAAAATCTTCGCCAGCTATATATCTGATAGAGGATTAATATCTAGGATATACAAAGAACTCAAAAAGCTAAATAATAAGAAATCAAACAAGCCAATCAAAAATGGACTATGGAGCTAAATAGAGCATTCTCAAAGGAAGAAATACGAATGGCATATAAGCATCTAAAAAAATGTTCTACGTCACTAGTCATCAGGGAAATGCAGATTAAAACTACATTGAGATTCCATCTCACTCCTGTCAGATTGGCCACCATCATGAAAACAAATGATCATAAATGTTGGCGGGGATGTGGAAAAAAGGAACCCTTCTGCACTGCTGGTGGGAATGCAATCTGGTCCAGCCATTGTGGAAAACAGTGTGGAGGTTCCTAAAGCAGCTAGAGATTGATCTACCATATGACCCAGCTATAGCACTCCTAGGCATACATCCAAAGGACTCATCTCATTTCCTTACAAGTACGTGCTCAACCATGTTTATTGCTGCTCAATTCGTAATAGCTGGGAAATGGAACCAGCCTAGATGTCCCTCAACAGATGAGTGGATAATGAAGATGTGGCACATTTATACAATGGAGTTCTACTCAGTGGTAAAGAAAAATGAAGTTATGAAATTTGCAGAAAAATGGAAGGACCTGGAAAGTATTATACTAAGTGAGGTAACCCAGGCCCAGAAAGCCAAGAGCGCCACCTGTTCTCCCTCATATGTGGATCCTAGCTACAGATGATTGGGCTTCTGTGTGAGAAGGAAAAAACTCAGTAGCAGAGGCCAGTATGTGTAAAAAGGAGACATAAAGGGAAGAGAAAGGAAGGGAGGAGGATACTTGATACGTTGGTATTGAATATATGTAAGTAGAATGTTTGAGATGGTGTGGGGATATAATGGAGAATGGAATTTTAAAGGGGAAAGCCGGGGGAGGGGGGAAGGGTATTACCATATAATATTTTTTATAATCATGGAAAATGTTAATAAAAATTGAGAAAAAAATTAAAAAACAGTTAAATTTTTTTCTTTCTTGTTTTTATTTTGAGATAATCTCTGCACACTTTTTATGTGAGAGAGTGAGAGAAAGCATGAGACATAATTGGCATACCAAGGATTCAGGCATTTTATTCCAGATAAATATGCCACCTTGGTGGCAGGTGAGATCTTGTGCTCATGCATCACCTCGTGTGGCCGGTTAGTTGGAATCTGAAGAGTCAAATGTACCCTTATGCTTTGCAGTGAAGTATTTAAAGTGCTAAGCTATCTCTTCAGCCTGATAATTAATTATTTAGATTCTACCAGCATGTGTATAAATGGCCCTAATTGAGCAAATATCCAGTGTATATTAAGAGCAAGTACATAATTTTCATTGAAAAATAGCCTTAATAGACTTTGAGCAGAAATCAAAAGAATGTCCATCATTTAGGTGTAAACTTAGTTATCCATGACTAACAAGAACAAGTACACAGCAGGAGAAATCCATTTCATCGAGTGGTGAGAAAGTTTTGATATTGTCATCATTCAGAAATGGTGTTATTTGACTGTAAAGGCAATTGTAGCAATTGCCAAAGTAGTTAATCTCTGTATTCAATGACCAGCAGGTGTATGAATCACTTGCACTCAGGAATATCCATAGTAGACTAAAAATAAAAATAAAAAGTGTATGAATGACCCTCATAGAGTCACAGACTTATTAAACAATGACCATCAAAAATAAGAATTTAGGATTGCTTCTAGGTAAGATGGCAGCTGAGGAACCACACCAAATCAGCCTAAGGATGGATTTAAGTAAAACCCCACCAAAATACACCCTTCCTCTGAACAGAGAAGGAGTATAAGTTATTCTCAGACACAGCGGAGAAGCCAGAGACACCATGACCCACAATAAAGGAGGAAAATGGCCAGAGACACCCTGAGGCAATCCTGGTACATTCCTGGTGTGTCAAGCAGCAGTAGCAACTGCAGAGACCAAGCAACAGATTTTTCAACTCCATCAGCTCTCTTGCAAAGTTAAGGAATCTGAAGGAAAGAGAGCTGAGATCAACTAAAGTGCTACTGAAAATTCAAGAAACTCCAGAACTCTGAACTCTCCCATCCCACATCATCAGATAAGTAGAACACAAACATGAAATCAATTCAGGATGCAAAAGTTGCCACAATATGGTAGAAGAAACTCAAAGAATCAAGACAATACAATTCCACGAAAAACAATCAATCCATCAGAAATGATCACCAATGAGACTGTTTTAGATGAAATGCCTGAAAAAGATTTCAAGAAGATGATGGTATGTATGCTCAAAGAAATCAGAGAAGAAATGAAGGTAAGCAAAGTAGAAAACAAAAGAATTAAAGAAAACAAACTTCTGAAAGAGAACACAGGAAATCAGCTTAATTAAATAAAGAGGTTATTATGAGACATGAATAAGGTAGTAGAAATACTGAAGAAAAACCAGGCTGAAATCCTGACCCTGAAGAATACAGTCAATCAGATAAACATCTCAGTGGAAAGTCTCTCTGTTAGAATGGATGAAGGAGAGAACAGAATATCTAAAATAGAAGACCATGTGGCAGATCTAATACAGTCCAACAAAGAGAAATACAAACTAATAGCAAAGAATAAATGGAAATTTCAAGATATCTGGGACACTATGAAAAGATCAAACATAAGAATTCATTGTAGAACAGAAGGAGAAGAATTCCAATCCAGAGGCTTAGTAGGTGTTTTCAACAAAATCATAGACTGAAATTTTCCTCAAATTGGGAAAGAAATGCCAACACAGATATGAGAAGATTTTAGAACACCAAACAGGCAAAATCTGGAAAAAACCTCTCCATTCCATGTTATAATTAAACTACTAAACACAGAAACCAATAAAAATATATTGACAACACTTAGAGAGAAGAAGCAAGTCGCCTACAAAGACAAGCCCATCAGAATAACTGCAGATTAATCAACACAACTTTAAAAGCCAGAAGGGCTTGAAATGATATCTTCCAAGTTCTGAAAGATAATGACTGTCAACCAAATTAACTTTCTCCTGCAAAGATATTTTTCCCAATTGATGGGGATTTAAGGCCATTCCACAACAAAAACAGGCTAAAGGATCTTATGACAACTAAACCAGCTCTATGGAAAATACTTGAAGGAATTCTTAATGCCAAAGAGAAAGCAAAACACACACAGGATGAAATAGGAAAAAAATAAACCACACTGAAATAACAGTTAAAACAAATGAGTAAAGGGAAAACAGGAAACACTACAAACAAAAAGAAGAATGGTAGAAATAAATGCATAATTTCCAATAATAACTATTAATATCAATGGCCTCAATGCACCATCCAAAAGACACAGGCTTGCAGACTGGATTGAAAGCAGGATCTGGCCTTTTGTTGCCTCCAGGAAATTCATCTCTCAATAAAAGATATATGCTGCCTTATGATGAAAGGGTAGATAATGATATTTCAAGCACACGGGCCTAGGAAACAAGCAGGAGGTGGTATCCTAATATTTGACAGCATAGACTTCAAACTAACATTACTGAGTAAAAGATAAAGAAGGTCATTTTATACTTATTAAAGGAACACTCCAGCAGAAGGGCATTACAATTCAAAACATGGAGAAATCAAGTTGTTGTTGACCAGAAAACCTTCTCCATTGTAGCAAAGCCAAGTGAAAGCTGGAAAAAGCTGCACTGTATGCAGTCTAATGGGAGATAGAAGTCATGAGAAGTGAAAACTGTGGATATTGGAAACCTCAAGTTTGGCCATACAGACCAAATGACTGAATGAGTGCAATAGTGGCATGTCTGCTCTGAGAAACCAACTGCTCTCTAATTGGACTGAAGGCCCACTCTATGGGAGAGAGTACATGCCTCTGTTACTGAAAACCTAATCAAAAGCCTATGACAGGGGAGATCATGGGCCTTAGGTGTATAAAGCCTGCTCTTATCTGGGTAAATGCATATATTACTCTCACCAAATTGCCCTGAAAGCACTACATTTATTGTTCATACTGATATATCAATGCTACTCTTACTTCTGGTTAGAGAAGTTTCTCTTTTCAGATGGTGTTGACCACTGGGATGACCCCAAAGGCAACATAGTGCTGAGATGAAGTGGCAGGATAGTGGAATGTAGAGCACTAAAACATCGCCATCTGAAGAGAAGCCTGTCTGGCTTGCTGTAATCTGAACTTCGTGTCAGAATTACATCATTAAGAAAAGCTTTGATATAGATAGAAAGATGGTTCAGCAGTTAAGGTGCTTTTCTGTGAATCCTAATACAAAGGTTCAAATCCACAGTACCCATGTAAGCCACATGCACAGGATTGTACATGCATCTGGATTTTGATTGCAGTGACTAGAAGCCATGGAACAGCCATTCTGTCTCTCTCTTTCTCTGTATTTCTTTATCTATATCTAGTCTATATCTATCTATCTACATTTTTTCAACTGTGTGTGTGTGTCATTCTCCCTACTTTTTCCTTCTCTAATAAATGAATAACATATATTATCAAAAAATAAAATCTTAATTACTGGAGAGATGACTGTCAGGGAATAAGACACTTTGTTACAAAGCCTAAAGGCTCACTTTGGACTCCATTGTGCCCCAGTAAAGCCAGAAAGATGCAGAGTGCTAAGCATATTTGGAGTTTGTATATTGCAGCAGGAGGGTTTTGTTCTTCCCACTCTGTCTTTGTCTCTCTGTCTGCACATAAATATATAAATAATAAGGCTTTTAATATGTTTTGCCAGGCACCCTGAAATTGACATAGTACAGCATTAAAAAAAATATGTAGGAATCATCATCATTGAGAAATATACTTAGTAGATAGACTCTATTGAGCAAGTGTACAAATTTTCCACCTTAAAAAGTTTACTTTGGTCTAGAGAGATGACTTAGTGGCTAAGTGCTTGCTTGTGAAGCCTAAGGACCCAGTGTGAGGCTCAACTTTCCAGGACCCATGTAAGCCAGATGCACATGTGACACATGCATCTGGAGTGTTTGCATTGGCTGGAGGCCCTGGCATGCCTATTAATAACACACACACACACACACACACACACACACACACACACACACACACACACACACACACACACACACACACACATACGGTCTTAATTATTTCCTTTATGTTTCTAGATGGAAATTGTCACTCATCATGAATCTACTTCATTAACTAATAACAAAACCTACATGATGAGATTCAAAGTTGAATATTTAATCCTCTCTGCACCTGCCCTTGTGGCACAGTATTAATTCCTAGAAGTAGATACAGTTCATCATTTTATATATGCTGTCTGCATCTATTCACTGCTATTTTCTTCTAAGTTCTAAGTTGGCACATCAGCTGAAATCCCTGCCACCCAGTATGCAAAATCAATTCTGATGCCTCTCTTCTTTCCTAAGACAGGATAAGTTCCATACTCCCTGTCTTACAATAGTAAACTCTTTTGTTCATTAGCATTTATAAAAATTCACAAGTGTGCTTTCTTTAAATCCCTTAACAAGTTTATTTTTACTTAATCTTTCTTCCTCTATCTTTGGCTGGAAACATGCCTTAACGAGAAATGATCTGCCCTTCCAGATGTGTGGTCCTCAAGTCTGAGTTGACCCTGTGAGGTCACTAAACTACAATCTCTCCTTATCTGAGACAATATTGTGTGCCAGCAATTCAAAGGTTTTTCTCTTATTTTCTACATTTGTCCCAGTACTGTCCTACACATGGACAGTTATCCTTGGTATAGTCAGGATTGTGAGAATGACTTGGAGAATGTTTGCATAAAGCTATTCCAGACAAAATTGACTGGAGTTGTTAATTTGCAAGTTAGCACAAGCAACAACACACAAGACCAAATTACACATGGGGCAAAGATTACACTGAACACTCACCCTGACTCACTCTATACACATGGTGACTTGTCAACAGAGTTCCTGCCTAGTGAAATATCTATAATTATAGTAATGTAGGTGGTCCTGTTCTTACTTTGATGTTTGTCAGATACAAATATCAGCTCATTTGTAATGGACATAGATAATTGAACTTTCTGCTGTTAATAATGAAATTATGCTTGGCTGGCATAGGAAGAACAGCCTTAAAATTGCAGAGCAACATTAGAAAGAATCAATGAATGGAGTAAAATATCCACTTGGGCACATGCCTTGTGCTTCACCATCTGGTACTACACAGTGGGAGCCAGGGGAAGGATGGCTATTTTTTTTTTCCATTGAACCTGGATTGTGCTCACTCATGTGAACAAAGTCAAGTTTCCAACTTATCTCATGCCTCACTTAACATCATCTCATTAGTGGAATGCAGCCATGCCAAACAGCTCAGCAGTGTCTGACTCACAGGTCAGAGAAAACTTGTGTAAACCTTGGACAGGAAGAATGAGCTCATTCCATATCACACAAACAGAATTTTTGGGACTCTATATTATGATTTTGGATATGACAGAAAAATGGACCAAAGAATCAGGTGTTAGGTAAAGAAATACTTATACCCTGGAACATATCCACTTCAAAGTTGCTCTGAATAACAACAAAAACAGAGTGGCGGGGGGAGAACTTCCTGTTTCATCTTCTACAAAGGATGAAAATGGAAGTCTCTGTGGTGAGATTCTGGGTATGATTTATGACACTAACATAAAGATTTCCTTTTACATCAATTGTCTGAAGCCAGCAGTGTGATATGGCTCAAACTCAGGAAGATGTGGGGGAAAAACAATTACTCTTTCCCTGGCCTAACAGTATTCATTTCAAGTTCAAACTAGCTCCACAAGCTTTTGTAAAACACCATAAATGTGGTGTAGAACAGAGTGAAACTTGGCTCTGTGTTGGTCCTTTGGGTCAGGGGTCAGAGGTTGGTATTGGATGAGAACATAGTGGCTGGTGTTGCAGTCTGTCATTCTAGAGGAGCATGTATTTCTGTGGTTGTAGTGTGTGTTATAAGAACGTTCTGGTCCTAGGCCACAGTAATGGTTGTCTTTCAGCTGGAGTGACACCAGGTTGGGATCAGTGCCCTTACCCCATAGGATCTTCAATATGACCCTATATCCCATTCCACTCAGTATGTTGCCCAACACAAACATTGGTAGTAGCAGTATCTCCTCCAGCTTCATATATCTCCAGGATCTTGGAAATTGAGTTTAGGACATCCCCAGCATCCCTAAAAATCCCAGAGCTAGAAGAGCTCATAATTCATTATAGGCCCATTTACCTTGGAAAATTAATAATTTCCTTCTCCAGCATCCAATATTATTCCTCGCAGAACCACAGACCCCCCATAACCCCTAAAGCCCCTCCATATCTGTAACCACTCCATAAAATCAGTACATTTCCTCCAAACACAGCTCCAGCATAGAGCTTGATACATCCATTAGGCGCCAGTGTGCCTGCATGTCCCATACTTGGACTTTTTGCCATCCCTCCACGACACTTGTAACCACCATCATCCGACTCAAGCCTATAGTCCCAGTACGATGGACACTGTGAAGAGGACAACAGGACACTGGGCCTCTGCTCCTACGTCCATGTACTGACATAGACATTGGTGTCCCTGCAGGCACCCTTTGCAGTCACCTGCTCCCTTTAGTGCAGATCATTAAGGTGGCAGAGTTTGACGTCTTTTGTGGTGCATGTCCATGTTGTTGATCTGTGGAAAGGATATCAGATTACTCTTTGAGCAAGGGCATGAATGTTCAAACTGAGTTTTGGAACTCTCAGTTAAAGAAGTTATGTAGTAATTGGAGGAAGCAGGGCTGGAGAGATGGCTTAGCACTTAGGGCCCCTGCCTGTGAAGCCTATGTACCCATTTCAGTTCTCCAACACCCATGTAAGTGAGATGCAGTGTGGCACATGCTTCTGGAGTTCGTTTGCAGTGGTTGGAGGCCCTGGTGTGCCCTGTCTTTCTTTCTATCTGCTAAATGTTCTCTGTTTCTCTCAGAAAAAAAAAATCAATATAAAATATTTACAAGTATTCAGTAATTGAAGCGAGCAGCTTGTAATACATTCTCCATTATGTAACTCAGGACAAAAGAGTGAGGAATTGTTGCTGTCATTGACATTTTATGTGGACTTACCGTGCCGATCAAGGTAGGGGTTCAGCTCATTTTGTTCTTGATTTATTACTAATTCAATTAGGGAAATAAATGCAACTGAAATATACCTAACAGTATCTCTCAGCCAGAGAAAATCAAACACTCACCATGACCAATGGGATCCTTCCACATCTCAGAGATGGGATTCAACTGTGTCTTTCTCCCAGATTCTCTGCACAAAGAGAGCAACCCTGAACTACTGCAGAGGAGGCAAGATGAGAAGCAGGAAGATGAAGATTCTGCTGCTGGCTGCATCTCTGCACCATGGTTGATGCTGAGAACATGCCCTTGAAGGTACCATGTGTCACATGAATTTTCAGAGTGGATGTCGTCATGTTTCTTTGTGTGTCTCTCTTCTATACAGCCACAAAGATGATTATGCATGTGCATACCTTCACATCTTTGGGTTTTTATTTTGTTTTGTTTTCAAGGAGGAACTCATTTTAGCCCAGGAATTATCTATATGGTCCCAGAGTCGCCTCAATCTCACATCTGAAATTGGCTGTTCTCAAGTTTTATATCTATGTCTAACAATGTTAAGGATCTCCTAAAATGTGTTAGGGACACAGTAATGAAATATCTAATAGATTTTGATACAAAACAAAACTGAATACATTACTGAGTTTCTGTTGTACATGACAAAATTTTGATATCAGTCCAGCTGTGTATCTATATTATAAGCTCTGGGTCCAAACTCAGTTTTATCCCTATGAACAAAATGTATATACGTTTGAATTTTTGTTTCTCACAAGCACCTCATTCTCTATCGTCAGGAAAAGCAGATTTCACGATGAAAACAGACATGTGGGGAATACCCAGAATCTTGACTGTTCTAAATTGATATGTGCTGTTAGTTTTCAGGGAAATACCACACACTTTACCTGGCAGCTAGAAAGGAAAAGACCATAGAAGAGAATGGGATGCTAAGGATATACTTACGTGATGTCATATTTTATAATGCTTATGAGAGGATGTTCACCACTTTTTATCGGAGGTAAGCAAGACTTTTCTTAAGTTGAAGAAACAAAAGTTTGAAATTTGACCTTTCAAGTAGTGTCAAATTGACAGTGAATCAAATACATCTACTTTCTTGTACTTAAACTTCACACACTGACATATACAATGATAAGCAAAAGGAAAACAAAGTGAGATCAGAAACAATTTATTTTTGAAAAGAGTGAGGGAGTGAGAATTCAGAGATAGAGGGAGAATGGGCAATCTATGGTCATTCAGCCTCTTGAACGAACTCTAGACGTTTTCTCTCCCGGGTGTAAGTGTCACATTGCACACTTTGCATCACTTTTGTGTCTAGCTATTCATGGGTCCTGGAGATTTGAACAAGCATTCTTATACTTTGCAGGCAAGTGCCTTAGCTGCTAAGGCATCTCTCCAGCCAGAAGACAATATTTTTGTAAACAAAGTTTTTATTCCTATTAGGGATTAAGATATCTACTTACTTTTACTCCAGTTTGATGTTGAACAGGAGATTTATGAAGACAGAATTTAAATACAAATCAACAGTGATCACAAAGTATTCTCAATAAAAATATTTTGGGGACTGGAGAGATGGTTGAGCATTTAAGGCACTTACTTTTGAAGCCTACAGACCCATGTTCAACTCTCCAGATCCCACATAAACCAGATGCACAAATGTTAGCCAAGAGCAAGGTCGCACATGCCCACTCATGGATGGCAGTGGTTGAGGCACTGGTGTACCAATTTTCCTTCTCTCTCTTTGTCTCACTCCCTGTAAAAGAAAAACATTCTCAATAAAATATTTTTAAACGTTTTGATGCACAGTATGGCAATATATGAAAAATGAGATTGTTCTGGACAATAAAAATGAAAAATTATATCACTCATTCCTATGAGCTCTTGGGAACTCAGAGAAAACTAATAGAACATCAGAGAAAACAATTTTTAATTTTATTATACAATGTGCAAATACGAAAATATGTAGGGTTATCAATGTCAGTCCTCTTTCTGTGCATATCTTAAGAGTTTCCCTGAATTTCAATTTCTGTTCCCATTGAAACAGTATAATGCAAACCCATGTGGAAAAAGAAGGATCATATTGAGAAAAACGTGAGGCTAGTAAACCAATGAAATTATAGCAGTGAGTATACTAAAGAAATCGAGGTCCAGTATTCTCATTTGAGGTGTGTTGTCCTTCCAAAATGTACCTGCATCTGTATACACAGGTATAAAAAGAGTTTTTGATGGTCTCATTTATGAGGTGGGAAGTCCAGGCTGTCATTGGGTACAGATGTCTATCTCAGCCACATGCATTCCAGGGACGACTCAGCATGTCTGACCATCAAAATCAAACACACAAGGGAGGGATATTACTGAATTCTGGGAATATACTACACTCAAGGTTCTACTGTGTCAACGCATCTGCTCAGTGAGCTCTATAAAATAGAAATATGTGTGAATAATGAAGCTAGATAAGATGGATGGTAATGGAAATGTGTTTTCCTTTTAGCATTACCAAAAATGTGTGATCTAATGACAATTTCATATTGGATTTTACTAATTTTCATACAGAAAGAATGGGGAATGTCAGAAGTACAGGACTGAGGCAACAAAATTCAAACATGTATATCATCCTTTTTTTCTGTGAGTATCTGATGTTCTAGGATAGGGACATGAATGTAACTCTACAGTGCATTCAAGTGCACCATCATGGTATTGAAGGTGCTATATCTCCGAGCATGTTACTGACAGAAGCAACTTACAAGTTGAGACAGTTAACTTGTCTTTTTCTTTCAGATAAATTATTCAGAATTCAGGAACCAGCAATTGTTCCTGATAACAAACTCACTGGCTATTGGCTCTTTAAGGACACAAACCTTACCTACCCAAAAGTATGATACCTTTTCACTGGCAGTTATGAAGACAGAGGTGGGTACCCCAATCATGTGTGACTGTGCCCATCACCTAAGCACCTCATCTCACATCCTGAACAAATTCCCAAAGAACTGTCACCAGGAATGTGCTGCATGTTGTCAGGCATGAGGGGTTGTCACACATTCCAAACATTACAATAGCCTCAGCTCTCTGTTTAACAAGAATGGATCCATGAATTGTATGGCAGTTTCTGCTAACTGTTACCAGTGTAACTGGAAAGGCTCTAAATTTTTTTCTATGAAAAGTGCATTTGTATTTTATTTATTTTATTTTATTATTTTATTTTTATTTTTATTTACTTAGTAGAGAGAGAGGGACAGAGAATGGGCACAACAGGGCCTCTAGCCACTGCAAATGAACTCCAGGTGCATGGACCACATGCGCATCTGTCTTACATGGGATCATGAGAATTGAACCTGGGTCCTTAGGCTTTGCAGACAAGCACCTTAACTGCTAAGCCATCTCTCCAGTCCCAAAGTATATTCTTCTTTTTCTTTAAAATTTAATTTATTAGTTTTCTTTTCAGCAAATACAGGCAGTTTGGTAAGATTATTTAGGCTCATCTGTGATCTACCCCCTCCCATTGGACCCTCCTTGTTGATGTAAATGGGTTGTGCATTGTGGAGTTAGCCCCCAGTTATTGGTATGATAAATGTCTCTGCAAATCATGACCCAACATGTGACTCTGACATTCTTTCCGCCCCCTCTTCAGTTGGGTTCATTTTTGGTCTGCTTCAGTGCTGAGGTGTTGGGGGCCTCTGAGGCTCTGGTTCTTCTTTGGTAGGAGTTGATTTTTCTCTGCGTTGATCTCCTTCCCCTTTGTGCTGGTATCTGGTTCACAGGAAAACATCACCCTTGCTTGTTTCGCCAATTTTCCTTAGTTTCAGGCGGGCCCCTTTTGAGGTATGATGGGGCAGCTCTCTCCATAGGATCTGCATCTATCTGAAAAAGAGAAGCAGATTTATTTGGCTATTGCTGATCATGTTTGCTGTTGTTGGTTTTTCTCTCTGTTGTGGATGTATGCTGAAGTGGACCAGTTTCTTCCAGCACACAAGGTTCCACAGATTCTGTAAGCCTTCATAAACACTTTCCCAGCATAAGCTGCTTCTGGTCAGATGTTTGCCTCAGCAGGGGCAGGAATTGCAAAAACTCCTTCGTTCCTTCCTTGCTTCCTTCTTTCCATTCTTCCCTCTTCCTCTCTCCTCTTCCATGTCTTCCTTCTTCCTCACTCTTCCTCCTATGCCTCCATTGTGGCCTTCCCTTACATACTCTATCCCTTTCTTTGATTCTTCCTCCCATCCCATGTGTTATAGAAGTGAACTGATGTTCAAGCACAGATAAGAGTGTAAACTGGTATGTGAACAATATTAGTGGCCAGAGGCTAATGGAAACTTTTACATAAAGTACACCATGAACAGCAGTGTTCACCTGAATTTTTATTTGCTTAACATAATGTATTTAAGACAAAGTTTCATGCTTCTGAAGTATGGGTACTTCCGAAAGTTTATTTTAAAAATTTCATGAGTTTTCGTAAAACCCAATGCAAATCTACATTAAATTAAAGCATACGAATAAATCACTCAGTGTTTCCTTTAGTGTAATATGTGCAAAAACATTTAAAATATATTATCTACTCAGATTATACTATAGGAGGGTGTGTTACGAATTTCATTATTTCGAATGGGAAATAAGTTGTACACACCAATGAATGCTAAGTGGTATCATTTCTTTGAACACACACACACACACACACACACACACACACACACACACACACACAGAGAGAGAGAGACTTAGAGGACAAATTTTGTCTTCTGTTAAATTATTACATTGAAAACCTAATTCCTAATACTTTAAGATGTGACTAGTTATGGAGTTTTTTAAAAAGATAGGTGAGTAAAAAATGCAGTTATTAGGGTATGCAAGGAATCTAACATTACTGGTACTTTTTGGAGAACAGGAACTTGGGGAGCAGTTAAGTACAGAGTGAGAACACCATAGAAACATGGGTGCCCATCTCCAACTACGGATAGTGCCCTCAGAGGAAGTCTCTGGGACTCCCAGAACCGAATGCTATAGGAAAGCAAATTTCTGCTATGTACACCATCCAGGCTGTAGTAGTTTTATGCATGAGCTCTAGCAAACTAGTGCACAGCCTGATTTGTGTGCACCTCTATGAAGTAGGGGATGCATGACCAGCTGGTTCTCCCCAAAGGTTTCTTAGTGTGCATTTGGCTTATTGAGTTCTACATGCCTTCACTTGACATCTGATAACTTGGACTCATGTAGAACTCAAAGGTAGAATGCGTACCTCAGGCATGACAACCACGGACACAGGTAGTGGCCCTCTGTCATGTTCAAGCACTTTGAAAGAACTGCCATTGCATTTCCTGGGGCGGGGGGAGAGTGCCATGTGAGCAAGTTACATCATTTCTGTTATTTCTTGGATGCTGTTCTTAGGGTTTTCATGCAGACAGACAACTGAAATGGCTCAAATAAATACTTATGGCAATTCACCCAAACTAATGAAGTTTGCTCTCCCTCCTTTTCTTGGATTCACAACAATCATAGCAAGAAGTAGCCTATGCCAAAGAAAGGCTCAATTAAAAGGAGATTTTATCACTACCATTTACTGAGGAATTGACTTGTGATATTTTAATTCTAAATTGAAGTTATGTCCCCACTTAGCCCCTAACAATATATTTATGCCAGGAGTGGTTTCAACCTTTTTATAACTATGTGAACATGGTACTATTCAAATATATGATATGTTTTAGATACAGAAAAAAAGTGGGGAAAAGAATGTTTATGCCATAGTAGGGGTCAAAGTAAGAAATAATTCCCCTGCATTTGTTTGAATTGAATATCACACAAATTAGTCATAATGTGAAGAAATCTTTCAGTGACTTCTGACTTTGATAAAGGCCTAAGGCAGTATAGGAAATATCATCCTTAAACAGAACCTTAAACGTATGGAGACAAGTAGGAAGAAGTATCTCACTGTGGACAAGCCCTTGATGAGAACCATGTTTCTCTCTCTCCCTTTCCTTTCTGGTCAACATGAGGTGAGAACCTGTGCTCACCACACAGCCTCCACCATGATATTGCCACATATTGAAAGCTATCAGCTCAAGCAAGTATGGAAGACAACCTTTGCACGTTTTTATTTATTTATTTGCAGTAAGAGAAAGATAGAAAAGAGAGACAGAGACTGTGTGCCCCAGGTCTCCAGCTGCTGCAGACAAATTCCAGATGCCCCCTTTTTGTATAAGACTTTATGTAGGTACATGGGAATTGAACTCAAGTCTTTATGCTTTGCAGGCAAGCACCTTAATCACTGAGTCATCTCTCCAGCTTGACTATAACCTTGGAGTGTATAATCCTTCTTTCTTACACGGGCATGCACACACATACATACATGCAAGCCAAAGGAATTATAGCTACCCTTTAACAAAGACATCATGTGGTACAGGGGACTTGGTGCAGGTGAGAGTTTCAAATAATGCAGAGAATTATATCAATGGTGTGCAGTGGCTTCTGCAGTGGAAAGTCAAAATACAATGTCTGTTTCGAACTCTACAAATCTACAGCCAATCATTGAAATCAAAGGAGCTGTAAATAATGTGTAATCATGAAATGTGGAGAAAACCAGGCGTGCATTGTGGCTCCCAATACCAGAACTTGGCAGGCACATGTAGGAGGATTGCATTGAGTTCCAGGCCACAGTAAGACTACAGGTCAGCTGATGTGTAGAAGAATGAAACATGATGGAGTTTGAGTGAAGATAAGCACATCATTTACCATTTCATTGTTGGGACCACATACCTGACAACTGGTTTAAGGGAGTAATTTCATCCCACAGTCCACCACAGTGGGAAAGCCCTGATGATGGGAGCTTGGATCAGCTGTCCACAGTGAGGAAGGAAGACAATGCATGCTGCTGGGAACTATACTAGCTTGGTTAAGTTTTCCCAGATAACTGGGTCCCTACTTGCAGAGCTTTGGAAAGGTGAAAGTAGTCATGTAACCCAGGAAGAATGCCAGACAATTTGGTGGACCATTTATTCTTTTTTATTTTAAATTGAGAACTTCAGTATATGAGCATACTGCATATTGGTCATATTCCCATTGAGCTATACTCGTGTACCCTGCCCCTCGCCACACATACCCATTCCTCTTAGGTCCCTTCCCAGTGGAGTATCAGTGTTCACTGCAGGGTCATGAATACATCAGTCACCCTCAGAGTGTACCTTGTCCAACTTGACCTCTCAATGTTTTGGGACTGCAGTCCATGTTGTCTTCAGCAATAGGGATTTACCATTTGGTTCTAGAGAATAATCACATGATCTGGAGTGGATTGCAGTGTTTTGGAGGACTCATGGGCCCTCCTGATCAAAAGCTCACTGTATGGGCTAACCCAGTTTTGGTACTGGGACTTACTAGCTATGGCCTATGGTTGTAGGTTAAAACTTTCTCCACCCCTGCTGAGTACTGCCCTCCAGACCCCCCCCCACACCTCTCTCTCTCTCAGATTTATGTCTTTTAAGTGTTTAACAAAGTAGTTTTCTATAGTACTGATTCATGCCATCTTTAGTTTTGGGAATCTCCACCCTCCTCTCCCTCTCTTAGCCTATCTCCCTTATTTTGCTCCTCAGCTTACCCCACAATTCTGCCGCCTCTTCTAATCCATCTCCATTTTTCCTCTACCCAGGTGTCAGTCTAGCTTATTAACCATTATACTCATGCAATTACAACTCATTTTTTAGTTGGGAGATTATTGATAATTGTTAGGATCTCCATGCTTGTTATAGGTCTATTTAATTGATTCATCTCATCTTGATTTAATTTAGGTAGGTCATATAAATCAAGGAAATCATCCATTTCTTTCAGATTTTCATACTTTGTGGAGTATATGCTTTTATAGTATATCCCTATGATTTTTTGAATTTCTATGAAATCTGTTGTGATGTTACCTTTTTCATCTCTAATTTTATTAATTTGTGTCTCTTCTGTCTTTCTTTTGGTCAGAATTGCTAAGGGTTTATCAATCTTGTTTATCCTTTCAAAGAATCAACTCTTTGTTTCATTAATTTTTTGAATCGTTTTTGTTTCTATTTCATTAATTTCTGCCCTAATCTTTATTATTTCTTCCTGTCTACTGATTTTTGGCTTGCCTTGTTCTTCTTTTTCCAAGGCTTTAAGTTGAAGCATTAGTTCGTTTACTTGCGACCTGTTTAATTTCTTAATATAGGCACTTAAAGCTATAAATTTACCTCTTAGGACTGCCTTCATTGTGTCCCAGAGATTTTGGTATGTTGTGTTCTCATTATCATTTGGCTGTATAAATTTTTTGATTTCCTTTTTGATTTCTTCATTGGCCCATTCATCATTTAGTAGGGTATTGTTTAGTCTCTATGATTTTGTGTATGCTCTATATCCTTTCTTGCTAGGATTTGTAGTTTAATTCCATTGTGGTCAGATAGAATGCAAGGAATTATTTCAATTTTCCTGAATTTGTCAAGATTTGCTTTGTGTCCTAATATATGGTCTATTTTAGAGAATGTTCCATGTGCTGCTGAAAAGAATGTATATTCTGCAGCCTTTTGATGAAATGTCCTGTATATATCTGTTAGTTCCAGTCTTTCTATGACCTCTTTTAGTCCAGATGCCTCTATGTTTATTTTTTCCCAGGATGACCTGTCAATTGATGAGAGTGGGGTGTTGAAGTCACCCACCACCACAGTGTTTGGTGTTATCTGTGACCTTAGTTCTAATAGTGTTTGTTTGATAAATTTGGGAGCCCCCATGTTAGGTGCATATATGTTTAGGATTGTAATGTCCTCCTGTTGGAGTGTGCCCTTAATGAATATAAAGTGACCTTCCTTATCTTTCTTGATTAATGTTGGACTGAAGTCTACCTTGTCAGATATTAGGATAGCAACCCCTGCTTGTTTTATAATCCCATTTCCTTGAAACACCATTTTCCAACCTTTCACCCTAAGATAATGCCCATCCTTTGTAGAAATGTGAGTTTCTTGGAGACAACAAATTGTAGGATCCTGCTTTTTAACCCAGTCTGTAATCTTGATGGGCTTGCCTTTGTAGGTAACTTGATTTTTCTCTCTAACTGCTTTCAATATTTTTTCTTTGGTTTGTGTGTTTGGTAGTTTGATTATAATATGGCAAGGAGAGGTTCTTTCCTGGTTTTGTCTGGCTGGGGTGCTAAAGGCTTCCTGTATCTGCATTGGCACCTGTTTCCCTATTTGGGGGAAGTTTTCTTCTATGATTTTGTTGAAGGCACCTACTATGCCTTTGGAGTGGAATTCTTCTACTTCTACTATGCCCTGAATTCTTATATTTGATCTTTTTGTAGCGTCCTGAATATCTTGAAATTCCCACTCATACTTTTCTATAAGTTTGTCTCTCTCTTTGTTATTATTCTCTTTGTATTAGATCTGCCACCTGGTGTTCTAGCTTAGATATTCTGTCCTCTCCTTCATCCATTCTACTGGTGAGATTCTTTACAGTTTTTTTTTTTTTATTGCATTAACTGTGTTCTTCATTGCTAGTAATTCTGACTGGTTTTTGTTTATTATTTCTATTTCCTTATTTATGTCTTGTATTGCCTTCTTTATTTCATTAAATTGATGTCCTGCATCTTCTTTGATTCCTTGATGTCCTCTCTGAGTTCGTCTTTGACTCCTTTGATTTGTTCTTTGACTTCTTTGAACATATTTACAATCATTCTTTTGAAATATTTCTCAGGAATTTCCTCTAACTTGTTCTCACTGGAGGTCATTTCTGATGCATTAATACTTTTAGGTGGATTTATATCGTCTTGGTTTATAGTGTTTCTTGTGTTGTATATATTTTTGCATCTTGGATTAAGTTAATGCTTGTATTTTCTAGATCTCTAGGTATTCTTATCTATATCAATTGATCTGATGTTATATATCTTCAGGGTAGGAGCTTAAGTTGTGTGGTGTGGCTCTTAACACTCAGAGTATCTACAGAGGTGTTCCTAGGGATTGAGTTTGCCTGCTATGGGAGTATTCAAGCAGGCTGAGTGGAATAAAGTATAGGTAGATCCTAAAATTTAACTAAACACTGTACACATTCAATCAAAAACAGCACCGAGGATGTATCAGTAGTTATTATAACAACCAGATACTCTATCAACAAAGAGGTTAAGATTTCTGGTCTGTTGAGGGATCCAAAAGTCCGCTTGTGAACAAGTGAGACCCTTCCCTGTTGCAATCCCAGTTACTTTTTGGAAGATTTTGGTCTCAGTCAAGTAGCTGGCTGGGTCGTTGGACCACTGTTCTGACTTCTGGAGCTGGGCACTGGCTTTTCCTGTGGGGCAAACTGAGCCTGGCAACTGTAGCCCTGCAGATCGGCACCCCTGGTGCTGGAAAGCTACTGTTGCTGCTGAAGCTGCTGCTGCTGGATCCTTCGCCGCTGCTGCTGCTGCTGTAGATGCCACTGCTGGAACCGCTGCTGCTGCCTCTGAAGGTGCCCCTCTAGGTATACAAAGTTGTCTAAAAGCCACTGTGATGAAGGTACGGATATTTGAGTTGTTCAGTAAACATCTTAGAATTCCACCCCATACTAAGGAAACCTTTGAGGGTGAGCATTCCTGGTTGAGGAGCTCCCCCTCGTGATAAGAATTGTGATTGCACCGGTACTTTCAGGAATGAAACTCAACATCAAGGCAAAGATCCGAGGGCAGGGGAATCAGGACTCAGAAGTGAAGCATTGCCCAGATGTCACATAGAAACTATGTAGCAAGCTGCTCAGCAGTTAAAGGCACATGGTTGCAAAGTCTTCCAGCCTGGACTCATCCTCCCAGTGCCCACATAAATCCAGATGCACAAGTTGGCATACATCTGGAGTTCCTTTGCTGTGGCACAAGCCCTGGAGTGCCAGTCCTCACTCTCTGGCTGTCTGTCTGCCTCTTGCTATTTGCCAAAAGAAATGAATCAATCAATGAATAAATCTTGAAAATTATTTATTTGACAGAGAGGGGAAGAGGGTAGGGTATATCAAAAATTAAGATGTTTTGAAAAAGACATATGAAAACCTACTGTTTTTGAATAATGGCACATCTAGAAGCCATAGGTTGTTTCTAGGAAATTTTCAGTGCCAGGGATGGGATACCTTCCAGTGAGTTGTTGGTCAGGGAGGTCCCTGTGCCATCCGGAACATTACAGGCTACTGCCAAGGCCCTTGGTTTCCCTTGAGAAAGAGATGGTAAGATCCTAATGCTGAAGACTTCACATTCCTGAGCGGCACATTCACTGAAAAGTCAAGCTGGTGCTGAGCAGAAAACCTTCTCCCTATAGACCAGCCATCTGAAAGCTTGAAAAAGCTGCATTGCATGTAGCCATATGGGAGACAGAAGCCATCAGCAGTGAAAACAATGGACACTGGAAACCTCGTTTGGCCTGACATGCCAAATGAAACAAGTGCAATAGTGTCATGTCTTCTCTGGGAGAAACCAACTGTTATCTAACTGGACTGAAGGTCCACTCTATGGTAGGGAATATATGCCTGGTACTGAGAACCTAGTGAAAACCTATGGCAGGGTCATGAGCCTTAGGAGTATAAAGCCTGCACTTGTCTAGATAAATGTACATATTATTCTCATCAAACTTCCCTCCCTGAAAGCATTTCACTTAATGTCCCTATCCATGTATTAATGCTACTCTCACTTCTGGTTAGAGAATCTTCTCTTTCCAGATCGTGATGACCACTGGGACAACAAAAAAGGCTACAGAGTGCTAAGAAGAGGGACAGAGGAGCATCCAGCACTGAAACATCTCTATCACACCCTCCAAGACTCAGAATCCTTTCCACAAGAGGTGGGAGAAGGAATGTAAGAGTCCAAGAAAGAGTACCACTCCTTAAAATGCAACTGTCCATACGGAAATTGGCCTCAATATCCATGACCTCCCAGTGCTAGCAAAACCTTCCCAAGACCCTCATAAGAGGAGAAAAAGATGATGACATCAAGATAAAAGAGAAACTTACAGAGAGGGGGAGGTGATATGATTAAGAGCAGAGTTTTAAAGGGGCAAATGTGGGAGGAGAAGGAAATATCATGGTTTATTGTCTGTAAGTATAGAAGTTGTCAATAAATAAACACCTATAAAAATATGCTAACAGTTATGCAGACCATAGTGGTTTGATTTAGGTGTCCCCCATAAACTTAGGTGTTCTAAATGTTAGGTTCGCAGCTGATGGACATTTGGGAAATACCTTCTGGAGTCAGTGTATAATTGGGGGCAGGCTTATGGGTGTTACAGCCAGTGTCCCATGCCAGTGTTTGGCACAATCTCCTGTTTCTGTTTTCTACCATATGTTGGTCAAGGAGTGAAATCCACCTTCTGCTCATGCTGTCTTTTTTATCCCTACCATCACAGAGCTTAACCCTCGAGGCTGTAAACCAATATGAACCTTTTTTTCTCCCCACAAGATGCTCTTGGTTGGGTGATTTCTACCAGTAATTCAAACATGACTGCAACAGAGGCATACTCCTTTACTGTTAATAACAAATTTTAAAGAAACCAACTTGTTAGAGATTTAAGTCCTACTATTATAGGCACATAGATTCTGTCTTTGCTTAAAGTATTTACCTCTGATTTGGGCCACTTAAGGCCTAGTATGATATATATGTACATGGAAACTGTAAGGCACATAAACAGCATGAAATTCTGGCATTTTGTCTCCTTTGCTTGGATTGCCTGATCACATCTGTGTATAAGTACACTGGAGCACAACAGTAAGCTGCTATTAAATATGTACTTGCATTGGATTGCAAGGAAAGCAATCCACTTAGGACAGATCATTCCCCATGTAAGGGTAAGGACATACCCCAGCGTAGAAACAATCATGTCCTGATAGTGAATTTATTTTCCTGAGTAATAGAGATCCCTTTTTCCTATTGTTGAAATGTTCCATACTTATAGACAATAAATAATGCTGATTCCCTCTTCCTGTCACTTTCCTCTTAAAAATTCCACACTCTATCATATCCCCTCCCCTTCTCAATGAGTCTCTCTTTTATTTTGATGTCATAATTTTTCCTCCTATTATGATGGTCTAGTGTAAGTAGTAGCAGACATTGCGAAGTCATGGATATCCAGGCCATTTTGTGTCTGGAAGAGTTCACTGTCAATAGAGACTTCTTTAAGTCACTGGTAGAGCCAGAATTGAGGGAGTTATAACTGCACCACATCTACACTGAGACTATTTATTCAATTACAGATACTTTTTGCATCTATTTAAAGATAAACAAGTAGGGATGGAAGGATAGCTTAGTGCTGAAGGCCTTTAAAGCCAAAGGATGCAGGTTTGATTTCCCAGGACCCACATTAGCAAGGTGCACAAGGGGGAGCACACATCCGGATTTCATCTGCAGTGGCTGGACGCCATGGTTCACCCATTCTATATCTCCCTCTCTCTCTGTCTCTGTCCCTCTCTCTCTCCCTCTTTCTCTGTCAAATAAATAAAATAAATTTTAATTAAAATAAAAAACAAAGAAGTAGATGGGCTAAAGTAATGCTTTCCTGTTTGAAGGTGAGGTACTTCTGTGAAAGCTTAGTGGTCTGAACCTAATTCTCCCATAAACATGTAAAGACAGAAAAACAAGGTGGTCCATGCATTTAGAAGACTTTTGCAGGAGAAAGTAGACCTGGCACATCTCTCTCTCTCTCTCTCTCTCTCCCTTATTTCTCTCTTCCTCTTTGCTAATAAATACTAAAGTATTTTGAAAATTTTATTTGCGTGTTAATATGTAGCATTTGCCTTTATTGAGAGATAGATTTTGTAAACTTATATAATCAAAGGTAGAAACTGCTCCTGTTTGCAAATATCCTTTAATATACTATGACCATCAATTGTTGGAATGGAACACCTTGGGAAGTAGGCTTACTATACTTATCTACCAGTGAAGAAAATAGAACGCCTTAAGGCATGGCTTAACAAGACACTGACCACCAAGTGCAAGACTTGCCCACAAGGAGAAATAGTCTCTATAGACTTTGCTCATGATGTGTAGTAATGGCCCTAATTATAAGTATGCCTTAGTGGACTTTGATCTGAAAATAGATAATGTAACATCACTGAAAAACAGCCTTCATAGTCTCTGAAAACTAAGAACAGGAATTGCCTTAAATGAGAAACATCTTTGTTACTACAAGCAAGTTTAGGAATTCCTTATTAAGGAGCAATTTAAATGTATGGTGCCAAGCAAGGGCAGGAATGGCCATCATTGAAAAATGACCTTCATACACACTGGACAGTAATTATAAAAATTTCACTCATTCAGAAATAGCCTTGATATACTCTAACAAGCAAGTGTAGGAACTGACCTCATTGTGAAATAGACTTAGTAGTCTCTGTATGTCCACTAAATGAATTGTTCTCATTGAGAAGCAGCCTTAGTACACTCTCACCAGTCAGGGTATACATTGTGTTTGTTTCAAAATACTTTTCACATGCTCTAACCAGCAAATTAATTCTAATCAACAAATGCCAGACTTTAGGTCATTGGAAAATATTCATATTAGAAACTTTCTTGGAAGTGTATACTTTAAATTTTCTGAAATATAGACTTCATCATCTCTTATTAATAAGTGTTGTAATTGCTCTCATTGAAAACTAGCTTTCATGGGCCCTACCAACAATGGTAAGCATTAGCCTCACTCAGAAATGCCTTTAGAAGACTTAATAGCTAATGTGTTGTGACTTCTGTTTAAGACTGGCTCATGTACGCAACAGACTAACCATTTATGGACGTTTCTTGTAGTTACACTGTGCAGTTTAAGCCCAGTGTGGTGGTGTACACCTTTAATTCTAGGACTTGGTAGGTTGAGGAAGATCTCTTTGAGTTAGATGGCACTCTGGAACTACAGAGTGAGTTCCGGATCAGCCTGGCCTACAGTGAGATTTTACCTTGAAAAAAGAAAATAGTGCAATGAAAAAAATTCTTATCTTCACAGTAGAGGGATTGCATAGTGGTTAAGGTGCTTGATTTTCAGCCTAAGGACTCAGGTTTGTCTACTCAGGAGCCAAATAAGCCAGATGTACAAAGTTGTGAATGCACCTTGATTTTCTTTGCAGGGCTGGAGGCCCTGACACTCCAATAGCTTCTCTATATGTCTCTTCGTGTTCTCAAATAAATATATGAATAAATAAATAAATAAAATGGAGTCCAGTTTATGCAGCAGAACAAACTACAATGAATTCTCACCAATGCTGGTCTTATACTTATGGTGAATTGTACCCCAGATGACTGTCTATCTTCATATTTTGTTACATATATATTAAAGTTCCTTTTTCATTTGTCAAACATGAGTATACATTCCATTAGGGGATATATGGATAGCGGGGTTCATAATGTCGGTATCAAATTTATCCATTGCCTATTTATTTTCTACAGTCTTGTATTAGGCATGTAAAAATGTGAAGACAACTAACTATAACAGATGAGAATTTAAGTGTTGTAATACTCTCATAAAATTAAATATAGAATTTTATTGTGCAAAACATTAATTGGGGTATGATAGAGGAAAAGAATTTACCATTTGTATGAACAGTATAGAATTTGCAATGTAATGTTATAAATTTCAGGTACATTAGAAGCATTGTACTTGGGTCCAGACCTGGTACCTCATCACGTGTTATATAATACAATTCACCTTGTGTTTTGTTCCTGCACTTGTAAAATCACATACGGATTGTACTTGTTCACCCATGTGCAATAAGTTGAATTTCCTGCTGACCATAAACTTCTCTTTGAAACAATCCTGCTATAAATGTAAATACTATCCAAACATGAGTCCACACTGTTTGCCTATCAGGATGGAATGAGAAAATGTCAATTTTCAGGGTGACCGACGAGTTCCTCACACATGATTTAAACAGATAAATGTTGTCAAGTGTAAATTGTGTTTTTTTTTTTAATTGGAGGAAAGTGTGTTGTGGAGATTTAGTGCTTGGCAGAGAGTAACTCTTCTGCCCTTAGCCGTATTCATCCCCAAATTAGTATTTGGAAACAACCTATTTATGACAGAATGAAGAAATTGGTGATAACAATTTAAACAGAGACAATGCAATGCTACTTAGCCATTAAAGCATAAGACTAGCTGGTGAAAACTGATGAAGACACATAATGCTCTGCCTAGTTTCTGAGTCAGAATAAAATTGGTATCATAAAGACATTCAGTTGTATAAATTTTTCTCCACCAGTATTTGGGAGTAGAATCACAGTGCAGAAGCTCCTGGAAATAGAACTGCCCCTCTACCTGGGGATCTTTATGAAGGGGGTTTTCAACTTCACCATGTGATAGTCTTCCATTAGACCTCAGAGGTGGGGAATCTGCATTGTGATGATGATGCCTGGGGAACTATGGAGGACCCTGGAATCTAGGTTGGTGTTATGCAGTGATAAGAGTCATAGTCTTTTGTTATATTGGGGGACCTGGGTGATAGCAGGTTGGGTCAGTTACAATACCTAGAAGGATTCTTGATAGCTCCTTGCGATCCACTACTGCCATGTATACAGAGCCTCCTGCCCCAGGATTTGCCTAGGTTTTTTTCTGATCCCCCTACCACGTCCACATATGAACTTTGAGTCCTCGGTTTTACTACTGTTTCCCAGTAACCTATCTCACACAGTACCAGCATCCAATAAAGAGTCCAGTGACTTTCTGCTACCAGATCTCTCATAAGGCTAATATCTTCCCTTCCCATGGAGCAACCATCCTGCATGGGTCCATAGGCTTCAAAGGCAAGGGCCCTAACTGCTGAGCCTTCTCCCAGTCCTGTATTTGTTTTTCTGCCTTAGGCAGCTGCCATGTTCTAACATCACCAACTTGTCCATAGGACAGTCATGTTGGTGTTAAAGTCTTTACACATTAGTCATTGTGTCTCTGTGGCCTTCTTTTCATCATATATCACATGTTTTGCAACACACATTGTGAGTCTGGCTTACATTGTTTTCCTTTGTGACCAGCTGAGTAACCTGTTCAGCCTGGTGATTCTGTCAGTCATTAAGAAAGAAAGTAAAAGCAGAAAGAAGAAAGAAGAGAGAGAGAGAGAAACCAAATTATAACTTATATTTCTTTTAAAATATTTTATTTATTTGTATATGCACGTGTGAGTGCGTGCGTGTGTGTGTCTGTATGTGTGTGTGTGTGTGAGACAGAGAGAGAGAGAGAGATAGAGAGAAAATGGGTGTGCTAGAGCTTCTAGCCACCCCAAAGAAAATCCACATGTGGAGCTGGACAGATGGCATAGCATTTAAGGCATTTGCCTGCAAAGCCAAAGGATTCCAGTTAGACTTTACAGGACCCACATAAGCCAGATGCAGAGGGGGGAGCACACACATGGAGTTCGTTTGCAGTGGTAGGAGGCCCTGACATGACCATTTTCTCCCTCCCTCTTTCTTCCTCTCTCTCTCCTTATTCCTTTATCTGAAATAAATAAATAAATACTTACATAAATAAATAAATAAATAAGTAAATTACATGTTAAAAAGAAAGAAGATCCATATGATGGACCACCTTATTCATCTGACTGTGCACAGGTTCTGGGAATCAAACTTGGCTTTGCAGGGAAAAGTGTTTATTGCTGAACAATCTTTCCAGCTCATTAATTTATATAAGTAATGTTTGTTAAAAAGGTTAGGTTGTTTGGACCTTCTGCCTTTTTGCCATTAGGTACTGAAATGATGTTTTAAACTGGAATGAAAGGAGTTTGTTTCCTTGAATGTATGTGTGGGACTCTTAATGAGATTGGACAAAGGCATGGTTAATCTGTACATATGCACAGCGGGTTTCGTGGTAGCTCACCATGAGTCTGGGATTTTTCTTTTTTTTTTTAATTTTTATTTATTTATTTATTTGAGAGCGACAGACACAGAGAGAAAGACAGATAGAGGAAGAGAGAGAGAATGGGCGCGCCAGGGCTTCCAGCCTCTGCAAACGAACTCCAGATGCGTGCGCCCCCTTGTACATCTGGCTACCATGGGCTCTGGGGAATCGAGCCTCAAACTGGGGTCCTTAGGCTTCACAGGCAAGCGCTCGACCGCTGAGCCATCTCTCCAGCCCAGGATTTTTAATTTATTATGAGTCAACACAACTCTACTGTTTTAGAATTTCACTTACAAGTCACTGTTCTAATAAAATGTCTTGGCTGGTCAACTCTATCAGGAAAAACAGAGTACATGTTTACTTTTGGGTGGGGGCTTAAACTAACAGTCTAAATACAAAGGCTACTTTACCCTAATTCCCATCATTATAGTAAGCATAAGATGCATTATGGGTAAAATATCATTGACCACACTAACATTTCAAGCTATGTGTTGTGGTCCATAATGGTGGGAATTAAATTCAGGAATTTTTGAGAGACATCTGTCCCCTAGGTACATTATGTTCAACCAGCTGCTCAGTTTCTAAGTGTTGGGATCCAACCTGGTGGGAGTTAAAGTTCCTGCTTCCCCAAGGAACATCTTTTCACAAGGAACATCATAACCAATAAGGTTTTCAATTTCTAGATGCGAGGGTCCAGCATGGTGAGGAGGGAAGTTGAGGCTTCTCCAAGGGACATCTATACCCTATGCACATCATGGTCAACAAGGTTCTATCTGTCTAAATGTTGGGGTCCATCATTGTGGGAATTGAGGTTCTGGCTTCTGAAAGGTACATGTTCATGATAGCCAGACATCTATCTGTCAGTGTGTGACCTGTTTTCCTGTCTCACCAGAATAGGCTGTTCTTCTTATCTCTTTCTTGAAATGAGATAACACTTGTAGGATGAAAACAGTAATAATGTTATCATTGTTAGCTAGAGAGTATATAATAGACCAAGCACAGAACAAGTGAACGTAACAGATGAGGGAAATTTTTCATCTGGAAAATGAAACACTCTCATGTGTCATAGTATATCCTTTCTTCTGCAGAGTATTGTTTTGTTTTTTTTTTCCTCTTTAGGAATTTTCACATTAAAGTAGTCATCACCAAACAGGCACATTTAACATGGCACTGGCCAGACTAGGGATTTACCAGTTTTATGATCTACCTCTGGAAGACCCAAACTATGAATGGCTGCCACTCCCAGGGGTAGAACAAGCATAGATATCAGCCTGTCTACTTCCTGTAGACATTTAACCAGAGACCCATAGCAGAAAGGAATTGTCCCTCATGGCAAATGGCTGCATGGGAGAAAGGAATATACAAAGACTCTGGACGTGAACATTCTTTACTGACTGAGTTCTAGCACTCTGAGTAGCTGGCTGGACACTTGAGCTGGAATGAAGGAGCTCACACCCAACAGTCACAAATAATGTCATTATCATCTAGTCTGATTTTCAAAGTACATGGGTTTTCAAGGATCTCTGAACCATCAAGAGATGCCAGTCCTTGTGTTTTATATATTTATTTATATTGATTTTTCAATATAGAATCTTTCTTTAGTTCTGGCTGTCTTTGAATTAGTCTCAGGCTAATCTACTTTTGCCTCTTGAAGTGTTGGCATTTAAGATGTGTGCTACTGTACCTGGCTATTGATTTTTTTTTTTACAAAAACATCAATTTATATATTTGAAAGAAGTGGAGCAAGGGAGAGAGTGATCTCTCCATGGTTTCAAACCACTGTAAATATACTCCAGATGCAGGCAACACCTTGTGCATACAGCTTTATTTGGATACTGGGAAATGGAACCTGGGCCATTAGGCTTTGCATGACAGTACCTTAACCATTGCACCATGTCTCCAACCCAAATCCTTGTCTTCAAGAGGAACTTAAGATCTTCCCAAGCTGCAAGAGGTTTTATTTCTCTTTGTTCTTATGTGTAATCCCCTCTGTCAGTCCCTCCAGGTAGGAAGGTCGCAAGATCAGATGAAGAGCAAATTTGATGTGGTGTGTCTGGTTCTTTCAGGACTCTCAGATGTCTTTAAAGACTCTGTGAGTGATCCTGTCATCCTAACACACTGAGTCTTCAAACACCCACACATATAAGGGCAGAGAGGATGTGGGGAATCTGAGTCCTTGAGAGTGACTACAATTTTGAAGGGACTAAAGTTCCCATGGAGAAGAGATAGCCTGCCTTGCACAAGTGTGCACACCAAGGATCTATATCTGCTGTGTCTGCTTTCCTAATACAATTTTTATCTAACATTTTTTATAATCTTGTTTTCATTTTCCTCATATGTCCTTTGTAACCTTGAACCATTTGCCCTGTATTGTGAGAGAAGCTAGCAGGCCATTCCATCTTTCCACATTAAGATCACCATCCATTCAATATTCTTACTATATTAGAGGAAAAAGTTCCTCAACCATTTAAGTATGGAGATTACAGCCAAAAATATGGAGAGAAAGTTAGGGTAAAGAAGGCATTGGCCACTGAAGGTAGTTCCAAATGAGAGAACCCTTACTTGGGAAAATGAATTGGGAATGGGCTTGCCAAAGGACTATAGAAGGACTATGGAAGCACTGGCTGTAATTTGTATGAGAGAGAGCGAGACAGAGACAGGTATTTACTTTTAATTTGCTCTTTGTTTTAGAAGAATCAGCCTATGATGGAAAGAAAAACCACATGATAATTTAGATAGACGTAGAAAAGGCCTTTGTCAAAATACAACATGACTTCATGATCAAAACGTTGGAGAAATTCGGCATGGTCAGTTTATATCTTGACACAATAAAGGCTATATACAATGCTCCTAAAGCCAAAATAATACTTGATGGAGAGAGACTGGAGGAATTCCCATTGAGATCAGGAACAAGAGACAGGTGTTCACTCTCACCTCTGCTCTTCAATATAATACTGTAAGTCCTAACTCAAGCAATAAGACAGTAGAAATAATAAAGGGGATACAATTTGGAAAGAAAGAAATAAAGTTTGCTCTGTTTGCAGATGACATGATTCTATATGTAAGAGACAAGAGAGACTCCATTCCAAAATTCTTAAATGTCATAAACTGGTTCAGCAAAGTAGCAGGATACAAAATCAATGCACAAAAATCAGTAGCCTATTATATGCAAATAACAAAGATGCACAGAAAGAAATAAGTGACATTGTCCCATTTTCAAGTTCAACAAGAAAATAATAAAATACCTTGGAATAACATTAAACGAGGTAGTGAAAGGTCTATCCAATGTAAACATAACAACACTCAAAAAAGATATTGAGGAGAACTTGAGAAAATGGAAAGACCTCCCATGCTTCTCGATAGGTAGAATTAACCTTGTGAAAATGGCAATCCTACCAAAGTCAATCTACATATTTAGTGCAATTCCCATCAAAATCCCAGCATAATTCTTCACAGAGATATAAAAATTGATCACAAAATTCATATGGAATAGCAGAAGGCCTTGGATATCCAAGCATATCCTCAGCAAAAGAAACACCTCTGGAGACATCACCATACTTGATCAAAAGCTATATTACAAAGCCATAGAAATAAAAAGAGCATGGTACTGGCATAAAAATAGGAGTATAGACCAATGATATAGAATTGAGGACCCAGACTTTGGGTCAAGAAACTACAGCCACTTGATATTTGGCAGATTCCCTACCAATATTGGCTGGAAAATGAGAGCATCTTCAACAAGTGGTGCTGGAGAAACTGGATAGACATATACAGAAAATTGAAAGTTGATCCACACACCTTGCCATGTACCACATGAAGTCCATATGGATCAACAACCTAGTATAACACCAGAAAAGTGGCTACTATGGGAAGAAAAGTTAGGAAGAACACTCCATGATTTAGGAATGGGAAGAGACTTCCTGAAAAAGAAAACAAAGTAACACAGGTTCTTAACACTCACTCGACCAATGGGATCACATGATGCTGAAGAGTTTCCTCACCAACGAACACAGAGTAAGCAGAGGCAATATATTACCCACAGAATGGGAGAAAATAGTTGATGATTATACAACTGACAGAGGCCTATTCTCTAGAATCTACAAAGAACTCAAAAATCTAAACAATAAAAAGTCAAACAACCCACTCACAAAATGGGGCAAAGACCTGGGCAGGCAGTTCATAGAGGAAGAAATACAAATGGCAAACACCCCTAAGGCAATGTTCATCATAGCTAATCATCAGGGAAATGTTAAATAAAACTACTATGAGATTCCACCTTACCCCAGTAATGATAGCAAACATCAAAAAAAAAAAAAATCAAATGCAAATAAATGCTGGCAAGGATGTGGAAAAATAGGAACCCTCATCTGTTGTTGGTGGGAATGTAAGATGGTACAAATACTTTGGAAATCAATATGGAGACACCTGAAAACTAACTATAGAGTTACAAACAGACCCAGTTATTCCCTTACTGGGCTTGTACCCTAAAAGCTCCATGCCTCAGCTCACAGCAATATGCTCAACCATGTTTATACTGGCTCAATTCATAATAGCCAAAAGCTGGAATCAACCCAGATGTCCATCACTAGATGAATGAATAACTAAGTTATGGCTTACCTACAGTATTTAATTCTACACAGCATTAAGGAAAAATGACATAATGAAATTTGAAGAAAAATGCTTAAGACTGGAACAGCTTATTCTCAGTGAACTCACCCAATCACGCAAAAGCTACTCACCGCATGGTCTCACTCATCTTCACATCTTAACCTGAATCTACCCAAGTCACCGACATACCTACCCAGCATCTCGAGGATTGGAAAATAGGGAATGTGGGGAGGGAGGGTAGTGTAAGCATTGGTGGGAGTACACAAAACTGGAACCAAAAGGCAATGGTATCATAAAACTCCACATCCCTCAAGACAGACCAAATGGCTGAACCTCCACTAGGGCCTTAGAAGAAACACTGTATTCACAAGGTCCTGGAAAGGGTACGACAAAAACTGTTCATTATCTCCTCCAGTTTCTGCTTATTTCTCTCTCTCCCTCTTCTTTCTCATAGCTCTATCTCATTTACATCACTTATCCTGTTCTTTCTTCTCTTCTTGGGCACTAACCTGTAACTCCTGGTTCCAGCAGGTTGATATTATCCACAAAGAGCTTTTGATCACAGAGACCTACAAGGTTTCCCAAAAGAAAACAGATTTTTGTCAGAGCTCTTGTTGACCCACCATAGGTTAGTGATAACAGCTTACTGCTGAAGACATCACACAGTGTTGACACATATCATGGAGCGACACGGAGGGAAGCTGGAATAGAGTCAGTCCCCAAACAGAGTGTCTAGTGCTGGAAGGTACTACATGAGTGACTGGGGGAAAATGAGAAATATCTGTCCAAGCAATGCATGCTCTAAACTAGTTAGCTGCCAGCAACCTGATGTGATGCCCACACAAGTGCAATAGTAGCTCATAGCCATGGTGGGAAACCAACTGCTTTCTATTTGGCTAATTGATCTGCTCAGTGGTATGGAACCCGTAGCTGGTGCTGGGAAACAGGTCAGAACCATATCCAAAAAATGAGCCTGCTCTCTCCTAAACTCTCTCTGAAAAACAATGGTTATTACCTTTACTTGGTGCTAACTTTACTGTCTGTTGGAGAACCTGCTTCTGTTTTTCAGATAGACACAGGTCCTAAGGAAAGAACCACCCCATCATACTTCAAAAAGGCCCTGGCTGAAACTGAGAACAATTGGAGAAACATGCAGGAATGCTGTTTTCTTGGTGAGCCGGGAACCAGCACAACCGTGAAGGTGATAGACACAGAAAACAATCAACCCCTACCAAACCAGATATCCAGAGACACAAAGGTGCCCAAGATCACAACACAGAAGCAGACCCACTATGAACCCAACATGGCTCAGGGAAATTTGTGGAAGAGGGGGTGGAAAGAATGTCAGAGCCACAAGCTGGGTCATGACATGCAAAGGTATTTCCTCGTATCCAAAAATAAAGGCTAACTCCACAATGGATGACCCATATACCCCAATAAGGAGGGTCCCTGTGGAGTGGGGAGAACAGGGAGGAAGCTGACAATGGCACTAACTTGACTTATTCACTGACAACAAAAAATAAAAAGACCAAGTTATGTAATAACTGTTAGTTGCATGTATATATGAAAAGCAAAAGCGCAATATTCCACTGAGAGTTGTTCCTTCTCAGGTCATAACCACTGAATAACCTGTACAGCTCTCACCACTACTACTTTCAAAAACAAAATTTATTATGAGAAAAAGTATTTCCTCAGAAGCATAAATAAGCCCTCTCCTTCATATAGCATAACTACATTCAAGAAGAAACATCAACTGCACTTTAATAATGATATTAAAATGTCATTTCCATGATATGTGTGAAAAAAGGTAAAATTAAGATGATGATATTACTAGTCAAAGGCAACAATGAAAAGAATGAAAATCTGAAGTAAAATGATATAACTAAAGGTGTGCCAGTTTTACTCCTACTGTTCATTAAGTTATGCTAACTAAAGCAATAAAGGATCAGGAAGTGTGAAAATCTTTCCTGGAAATCAGTGATACTTACTTCCACCAAACTTCCTTCAGGAATGATTGAACTTCAGTGCTGTAGAGAAAAGCTCAAAATGTTTCAGGTCCTTGGACAAACTATCTTGGGTCCTCATAGCCCCTTTCTTTGTGACTTAGCATCCTGTGGCTGTTAGATAATTCCTTTTGGAATGCACAAGTAGAACCCCGAGCACCCACCAACTGTAAACCTAACAATATCTTCAGAGAGCATCTGGAGCCTACAGCAGAGCTTTCTCCATTTAGTTCTTACCCACTGATCTTATTTTCACACCAATATATATTTGAACAGTATCTTAATGTATGGTGTTCTTTATTCTGGCACTATTAAAAACCTCACTGGACTTGAAATTTAGGTTAATTTTGGTTAAACCTAAATCTGTGTTCCTAGCCATGGTTACCCATATATGCTCCAACAATGAAGTATATAATATAATATAATATAATATAATATAATATAATATAATATATGATATGATACGATATGATACGATACAATACAATATAATATGATTCTCAGTCAGCCACCATCATCCACACTTTTGTGACCTTGGTTCTTACAATCAGAACAAATTCTATTCCGAAAAAAAGACTTTCCTACCAGGTTTTAGAATGAAACCAAGCTGGAAAAGGGATTGCACACTGCCCCCAAAAATTCTATTTGTAAAGGCAACCTTGTTTATTAACTCAACCAGGCAAAACCAATTAATAGGCATAAACAAAAATATTTAGAAGACTATTAAACAGGCATGACACATTTATTTAGCCAAACCATATTATTAGATTCCCCTCTAGGATCTATAATATTTTAGTCATAGGTTTTCGACTAGGTTTTCAGTACCAGGCCTGAATTCCTTATGTTATGTGTCTCAGGTACAATCAATGGAATAGTTGGTTAAGAAAGTACCAGTCCTACCTCTATTGCACTATGAGGTACACCTTGCCTGGCTGGTTGACTGTGCAGACCACAGAGTGGATCCACTATCTGTTAAGGCTGTTGATGATTTTCTCACCCAGAAGTCTGCATAGTACTTGCCAGCACTATGATAGCCAGCCAGCTTGGGTGATACACCTTTAATCCCAGCATGTGGGAGGCAGAGGAAGGAGGTCACTGTGAGTTTGAGCCCAGCCTGCCACTATATAGAGAATTCCAGGTCAGTCTAAGGTATAGCATGACTCTACCTCAAAGAAAAAATAAAGTATATGAAGAGATGAGCTGGAAAAGTAGAGAATAATAATAAAAGGATACATGTAACATATAGCCAGAGAAGGAAAACCATGGAGGGATAACAGTAAAGGAGAGCAGGCAAGACAGGACTTAAAAAAACAAATTATCTTCTACATCTTCCCTCCCTAGCTCCCCCTCCCCCTCTCTCTCTCGTCTCTCTAATTCTTGTATATTCTTTTTCCTCATTTTCTTAGTGGGAACTGACCTGTAACTCCCAGTACCAGCATGGGGCTATCATCCACAATGAGCTTTTGATCAGAGAGAACTACAAGGTTTCCCAAAAGAATGACAGATTTCTGTCAGAGTATTAGATGACCCACCAAAGGTTAGTGGTAAGACCCTATTGCTGAAGACACCATATGGAGCTAACACAAATGAATGGTATGGCTGGAAGCAAGGAGAGAGTCTGTCCCCAGACAGTCAGCATGTGTAGTGACAGAAGGTGCTACATGGGTGACTGGGGGAAGTGTCCAATATCTGTCCAAGCAAGTCATGGTCTAACCTACTTAGCAGCAAATAACTCGTTGTGATGCCCACA